>NC_080714.1:25686758-25821758 GCF_019097595.1 Hemibagrus wyckioides | reverse complement strand
GGAAAACTATTTTTAAAACAGTTTTTAAGCTCCGGCCCAACGTGTGGAATCCTGTGGTTTGACAGCAAGCCGTCATCGTTCCGTAACGAGGAGCTCAGTGCATCCTGCTCAAGATAAAGATCATATAGATTATTTATATTTAGTTATTTTAGTTGAAAGCACTTCTACATATCTTCAGAAAAAAATCCTTGTGTGTGTGCGTATGTTTCTGTGTTTACATGTGTTTCTGTGTGTCTGTGTGAGAGAGAGTCTGCGTGTGTGTTTGTCTGTCTGTGTGTGTGTGTGTGAGAGAGGGAGAGACAGAGGAGCGAAAGAGATAAAGTCTGTGTGTGCATGTGTGTATACGTTTCTGTGTGTCTGTGTGTGTGTGTGTGTGAGAGAGAGAGTGTGTCTGTGTGCATATGTTTCTGTGTGAGAGAGAGAGAGTGTGTGTGTGAGAGAGAGTGTCTGTGTGTGTGCATGTTTCTGTGTGTGTGTGTGTTTTGTAAGATCAAACAATCCTGAGTATGCAAGAATGTATGTAGAAAAAACAGAAAACCCTTAAAAATGTTGTAAAGTGCTTTTTATGGAGTTATGTGCTCCTTTTTCTGTATTTTATTTTTTTCAGTGAGTTTTTGTAAAGTTTAATTCTGGCTGTATATACACTACCAGTCAAAAGTTTGGACACACCTTCTAATTCCATGGTCTTTCCTGATGTTTATTTCTTTCTACATTGTAAAACAATGCTGAAGGCGGCCGAAATCCACAATAATGTCCTTTGAACAGTTGATATTGAGATCTGTCTGCTACTGATGCTCTGTAAAGCCTTCATAACGCCTCTAATCTGAGGTGCTGTTAATTGGTGATTTCTGAGGCTGGTCACTCTAAATGAACTTCCCCTCTGCAGCAGAGGTCAGTTTTGGTCTTGCTTTACTGGGATGGTCTTCATGTGAGCCAGTTTCATCATGGTGCTTGATGGGTTTTGCAAATGCACTTGACAATACTGTTCTTGCAAGAACTATTCCAGAACACCTGACCTTCGTGTCTTAGAATAACAACTGACTGTTTTTTGTTGTCATTACATATGGATTACTGAAGTCCATGTGTGTTATTTCATAGTTTTGAAATCTCCAGTATTGTTCTAGAATGTAGAAAATAAATCCCTAAACAAAAAAAACTGAATTAGAAGGTGTGTCCAAACTTTTGACTGGTAGTGTACATACCTACAATATCCAGCGATCAGCCAAAACATTAAAACCACCTGCCTAATATTGTGTAGATCCGCGAACGTGCCGTCAAAACCATTCCTTAACATGGACCCAAAACTCCGCCCCCTGACCCTATGGGGTCTCCAGAATTCATCTCGAAATTATTTAGGAGATAGTTCTAAACACCAATGTTGGCAGATTCTCATTGTTAACTGTTTAGCAGGAGGCTTTCTGACACTACTGGGATTTAAACTCACTTTCTAAACGACTCTTAAATAACATGTAGGAGTAATGCGATGTCATCCAGACCTGTATTTTTTTTTACCCTCCTTCAGTGACTCAGTTGCTCCCGCCGCTCCCGCTGTGACCCTGAGCACGTCCGCCATGTCCTCCCGTGTGTTGATGAGGCAGGAGCTGATGAGGCAGCAGGCGCAGGACCAGGAGAGGAGAGAAGCCCAGCAGCAGGCGTCCAGCGCTCAGCTTCGGCCCATCGACTCGACTCCGGCCATCTCCGTCTCGTCCTCTCTACCCAACGCTCTCCCCACGACCACGCAGGTCCCCGTGGAGGTGCTGAAGGTAGGCGTGCTCATGATCAGAAGATCTCGGAGTTTACACACGGAGTAAGATTTTAGCGGTAATGACGTCGTCGTTTCTTTTCCGGCGAGATTTAAAGCTGTGGTTTGTCAAGTGTTTCTAGAGCTTTAGTAATCCTGTAATTTAAAAAAAAATGCTGATTTGCCAAATTGCAGATTGTATAAAACAATGGATTTCACTAGTTGCTTTGATTTAGGAGTGAGATTTTTCTGGTCCGTAAATTAGCTCCACCCCCAGCCAAAGCAGGGCCGCTGAGCTCTGCTGCTTTTCACTGAAAGAAAGGCAAATTATGGAGCCGCTTCTTTAAACATGGGATTTTCATGTTGGATATATTACATTAGAGTAAGCAACATCTGCTATGAGGTCAGATATGAAGATGTATGAAGATGGAGTACAACAAAATTAAGCGCATTGTGTGTTTATTTCTGCTCCTCCTCAGGTTCAGACTCACCTGGAAAACCCGACTAAGTATCACATCCAGCAGGCTCAGAGGCAGCAGGTGAAGCAATACCTCTCCCACACCCTCGGCAACAGAGTGGCCAGTCAGCTGGCCATGTCGCCCTCGCCCCAGTCAGGCTCCGCCCCCGAGCTGGCTCCGGCCGCCAGCAGCACTCCCAGCAGCCCCCTGGCTGTTCTGAGCCTCGGCTCCAATAAAGAGGAGGTAATCCCTGAACTACGATAAACTCTGAATGCAAACATACATACATTTAAACGTAAGCAACAAAGATGACTAAAAAAAGATGTTTTAACGCTTAACCATTAACGACGAGTTTATGACAGGTTATTAATCAGGTATAAGCTACATAATTTGCATAAATATATGAGGATCAGACACAAAAGCTGCAATTCTTTGAAAACTAAATTTGCTGAACTACGATTAGTTACACACATTTACTGTCTCGGTTACGATATTTACTGAAGTACTCGTGTCAGAATGTTGAAATACTTTCCTTCGTCAGAATCCACGCTGCTTTCTGCCAGTTAGTGGAAGTCAGATTTTGGGCAGTATGTAAAAATGATACTTTAATTTGGCCAGGATGTGGTTTTTAGTGGCAGGAAATTTCTGTAAAACAATAGTTAACCAAACCAAGGCTTTATCCCTAGTCAGCTTCACACAGTTTGTGGTTAGAAGATCCCTGTTTGCCTGTTTCTCTAAACAGTACGCGTTTTTATTTGGCTTAGCAGCTGGCGCACGTATCTTGGCCGAACCTTGTTCTTGGGCAGTTTTATCTTCCAAGAAATGTCTGGCATCCGTGTGGCATTTAATAGGTTTAAACAAAATAGGGCACCAGAGTAAAGTGATACAATACACCGTCCAGACTACCTTCAACCTTCGTATATAACATTTAACATCTAATGAGTCCAAGGATCTGTCAATATTCATTTCAAATTAAGTTTTAAGATGAATCCCTGTGTGGGTAGTTCACATCTCCGAGGTTGCTCATTGTTTCTTGAGTAGAAGGTTTTTCAATAGTGTCTAGATTTCTGTCTTTGAAACCAAACAATACTATTTAAAGGCGAAAAATTTTTATAGTAGAGAAAATATGACCAGATCTTTTTATTGTTTTTTGGTTTTTAAACTTTGGTGTCAAATGTAATATGATGTAACATAAGATATAAGCAAGGGGCTGTTAAAAAATGAACAAATAAAAAGAAATCCTAGTTGTATTGATCACACTGATCGCTGTAAATATGGTTTAATTAACAACAACATGGCTTCCGTCCTGGTTATTCTGCAGCTCGAACTTGTATAGCACCTAAGCCAGCACATGTGGCACATGAAAAATATTTTTCATTAATAATAATGACCGATGACTGTAAGATTACAGGGTGAAGAAGGTACAGGAATTATGGAGAGTGTGGGAAAGAGGTACAAGAGTAATGGAGAGTGTGGGAAAGAGGTAAAGAAGCGAGTACAGGCAGGTTGGAATGGGTGGAGAAAGGTGTCGGGAGTTCTGTGTGATAGAAAAATATCGGCGAGAATCAAGGGGAAGGTGTACAAGACAGTGGTGAGACTGGCCATGCTGTATGGTTTAGAGGCAGTGTCACTGAGGAAGAGCTGGAGGTAGCAGAGCTGAAGATGTTGAGGTTCTCTTTGGGAGTGAGACGGTTGGACAGGATCAGGATCGAGTACATCAGAGGGACAGCTCATGTTGGACATTTGGGGGACAAAGTTAGGGAGGACAGATTAAGATGGTTTGGACATGTCCAGAGGAGGGAGAGTGAGTATATTGGTAGGAGAATGTTGGACATGGAGCTGCCAGGCAGGAGGCAAAGAGGAAGGCCAAAGAGGAGGTATATGGATGTAATAAATGAGGATATGAAGCTAGTGGGTGCAAGTGTTGAAGATGCAGGAGATAGGGAGAGGTGGAGAGAGATGATTCGCTGTGCAGACCCCTGAAGGGAAAAGAAGAAGAAGAATGACCGATAATTGTTCGGTTAAATCTAGCCACGTAATACTAATTCAAATGAACTGTAATTCGTATGCAGAATGTAGGCTGATTTATTGTAGGTTTTTTTGGGCTATTTTGAGTTGCTGAATGAATAAAATGATGCTGATGTTTGTTAATTCAGTGTGTTCTTCTGTAAAGAATTCATGCCCATGGAATGAAATACAAGCTGACCAATCGCTGACCAATCGCTCCTCTGCTATCTTTATAGCTCACTCTAAAGATGCTGCTTCTGATCTTTTCCACTGTCCTTCATGCAAAACTATACATTTCTCTGGACATTACACTCTTAATGAGTTAAAAGTGTTCTGTAAATAATATTTAGATTGGCTAAATTTACTCTTCAGTTTGCGTCACTGACCGAAAATCGGACGCGAGCGTGTAGTTCCATCTTAATACAGAGGTGCACGGTTCCGGTTTTAACTGCAAACTGTTGTTGTACTTTTTAGTCTTCGCTGAACAACGTCTAGGCTTGTAATGGGGAAACTGTGAGCTAGTCTATGTTTTTATGACCTATTAAAGAACAGGAACTGAAAACTTCTCTTATTGCTCAGCGGGGCCACACGTAGCTTACTCCTGTCCTAAAGAGGATTACTGGGTAATATTTTGATATGATCCTATTACGGACTTTAATTCCGTAGCTGACGTCTGATACATGGCGTTGCGATTTGTTTTATTATCGCTTGTGTGTGTGCTAATTTATGGAGTTGTTGGTTTTTGTTTTTTTTTACGTTGTATAGCTCAGTATGTTAAGGAAGGTGGAGTAGAAGAACAGGATCAGCTATGAATCTGCCACAATCACCCCTGTACTGTCAAATCACCTTGTCTGATGGATTCGACTGAAACCTCTCACTACTATAGAATGATCCATGATAGCCGAGGGGGTGGGTCCTAAAGTTCTCCCATTGCAGGATCTACAGTGACGCTTACGTTATTTCTCTGTCCCCTGTAAGCTGATTTTTTTTTTTTTTTTTTTTTTTTTTTTTTTTAAGAGAAGGATCATTGCTTCATAGTAATTAAACAAACGACTGATTACACGCTGCTGTTGAAATTTCCACTCGTTGTGAAACGGTGATCTTGGGACATATTAAAGAATCTGCATCAGCTTAAGGCGGTTTGTTTAAGTACAAGCCTTAAGGCCTAATTTAAAAGAAATTAGCTGTAAAATTTCACAACCATCTCAAAAGTTGCTTTGTGGAACAGTCTGCGCTCCAAAACCAGAGCCAGCTAAATCTTTAAACACGCCCAATTTAGAGCCGAGCTATTTAGTAATTAATGCACTGCTGTTCTAATAACGGGGCAGCAGTATGTCTAGTTCCTTTAGCAGTGTGTTCAGTTCCCTCTGTAAATACAATAGCATGCTTTGTCAGGTCTTTGTGAAGTCGGCCAGCCCCTCTCGTGCGCTCACCGTTCAGTACCACATTGTGCTGGTAAATATCACACTAGCAGCCCAATGGGCCCCTGCACACTTAGCACGCTTTGTGGGTTTGGCTATTAAAGCTCCGCTGGATGTGTGACTCCTTCTTCTGCGACCGTCCTTAATAAGCTGCTTCAGAGACAGGCTGCTTGCGGAGACGCACTATGAAGTACACGCTGTCCGAGGTTAACGTTTGTGTCTTGTTTAGGCAGCGGGAATTAGCCGAAATGACCCGCTGTATGTCTCATGGCAGCGTGGCCGGTGTGTCACCATGAAACTGCTGCTCTCTGTGTTTATTTTAGACCTATACGCCTTATGATTCAGCACAGTGCTTTTTGTCCCCACTTGCTCAACTAACTAATTGGTCCTGTTTCTCGATTAACACGCAGATCGATGGCGTAATTGACGACATCATCAGCCTGGAGTCCAGTTTGAACGACGCCGAATTCATGACGCTGATCGACACCGGGCTGCAGCTGCCCAACACGGTATGTCCCAGCTTTCTAAATCCATGACGGTGGAAACCTTTCTCATTTCAAAGCTGTTTTAATCAGAACAAGCATCCTGTATAAGTCTTTTTTTTAATTTTTTTTTTTTATTAAAAATCCTTGTGCTTTTGATATGGAAAGGGAAACACACCGTGCACTTCCTGTTCTAGTTGTAGGAACACTGCTGTTAGGACACACAAAGTTAGAAACAAGGCTAATGATTTAGCGTGCTGTAATGCAGACCTGGCATGCGTCATGCTCTTTTCTTCCCCTTGTTTCCAACGGTCTGTTCAAAAAAAGGCGAAGAACAATGTCCTCTCCCAGAAAATAAGATTAGGAGGAATGTGTCCAAGTTCAGAGGTTGCGGATTGCAGATTTTTCCGGTGCATTTGCAATGTGCGACTCTCCCGTTCTGCTACAGCTGTAAGAATTTGTAATGGATTAGAATCCGGGACCTGGGAAGAACGCTGGACTCATCGTCATGTTTATTAACCTGGTTTTTAGAGGGTTTTTGCTTTGTGACATGGTGCACCATCATACTGGACATAGCTATCAGAAGGAATGAACAAAAGAGGCATTCAAACAGTGATTGATCGATATTAACAGGCACAAAAGAAGAAAAAAGGGAAAGAAAACGGACATTTCCCAGGCATTTCATCTATCTATCTTCCTTCAGCAGTCTGGACTGTTGACACAAGGTCTGCTGCTTGTTGTAGCTCATCCGCCTCAAGCTTCCACGTGGTCTGAGTTCTGAGATGCTTTTCTGTCCTCCACAATTGTACAGAGTGGTTATCAGAGTTAACGGAGCTTTTCTGGAAGCTCAAACCGGTGTAGCCATTCTCCTCTGACGTCAAGAAGGCGTTTCCGCCCACACTGGATGGTTTTACTTTATCGCACCATTTTAAGTAAACTCTAAAGACTAGTATGTGTGAAAATCCCAGGAGACCGGTTCTCGAAATACTCAGCCACTGGTCCGTATCTGCATGGTTTTATGCAATGCACTGTTGCCACATGATTGGCTGATTAGATAATAGCATAACCAATCATGTGTAGATGTGTTTCTAATAAAATGCTCAGTGAGTCTATATTTTTGTTACATTATTTGAATGATTGCCATCTTGAGATTAATATTTTTGTTACATTATTTGAATGATCTTGAGATTAATATATAATCATAGTTTAACATGCTTTTCAGTATTTTATTAACACCCTGTACAACGTCTCCGGATAATATGCAATCATACAAGGTTATTTGCTCTTCTGTGCCTCTGTCCAACTTTCTGCTGTCTCGTTGTGGGTCAATAGATGACCCTAATGATTTGTTGTCATGGAGATCGAAGACTGTTTTTTTTTTTCCGAGTCGACAAACAGCCTTATCTTTGACTGTAACATTGCCATCTATGGTGTCGAGCCCAAAATACTTCCACACGCTGCATTTTTGATGATTTGTGGTCATATTTGTGTGCTTAAGGCTGTTGGCTGTTAGTTTCATATCCATTAGCTTAATTTACCTCTTGATGGGTCAAGAGGACATTGAAAACTTTTAGGGCACCCACTGCTGGATCAGCTGTTTAATGCACTTAGGCTGCACATGAATATTCATTTGGGCAAATTATAGAGCGGATAGGAATTTTTCAAGTCATGTTCGAATATCGCTTAAAAAGTGACAGCCCTAGTCTAGATGTGGAAAAGTCTCGCAAACTAGAAGGTATGAGCTACACGCACATTTTTCATAATTTGACTAGATCAGCTGCGTAACCCAATTCTGTATACACGTAGCGTTTGAGGCGGTGTGGTAGCTTCGTTTAAGGTTACTGACCAGAAGGTTGTGAGTTTGAATCCCAGGTCCATCAAGCTGCCACTGTTGGGCCCCTGAGCAAGGCCCTTAACCCTCAGTTGTATAAAATGAGATAAAGTCAGTCTGGATAAGGACGTCTGCCAAATGCTAGAAATGTAAATGTTTCCTGTAAGTGAATTTTCTCAAAGGATGTCAACTAAAATAATAGTTTAACGATTTATTAGCAAGCACTTAGTCTGTTAGCACAGTGGTAACATCAAAATTTCCATCGGATTTTTTTGTTCCGTCAAAAGGACACTTCTCTGCACTGGTTTCTTTCCGCATTGAGAAACCTTCATGTTGCGTCAGACCTGAAATCTGATCCGTCAGAAAACGTCTGATGTAGAGTCAGACATTTCTCGTAAACGCTGACTGCATGGTCTTCCCGAACGCACCGATCAACTTTTGTTGAATTTGTTTTTTTGTTTTGTTTTTTCAAGTTGGCACCCAGGAAGCACTTGTTGCAGCAATACTTGCCGTCGTAATTACTCGAACGCGGGTGCTACTCGCTGCTCAGGTTTTGGCATGTCACAAATTTTTCGAATCAGTGCGGTTGAATTTGTGCAGGAGCTTCTGGAATCCAGTAGTTCTCTGGAAACCAACTTACACTTCTGACACATGGCTACCAAAGGGCGGTACTGGGTGGGGAACACAGAGGGAGGTGGGGGGGTTGCACACACACACAGAGGCAAGGGATTGTGTATGTGTGTTAAAGCTGATAGGCAACAGTGAAAGAGTTTTTTTTTTTTTATCTGAGAGATATTTCCCCATTCTCAACGTTCCCTTTTTTAAAAAAAAAAAAAAAGAGAGAGAGAAAGAGGAACAAGTGCATGCTGTCGGAGAGTCAGGAGAAGATGAGGATACTGCTTTTAGTGCCGGAGAATGAAAAGAAAAGGCTTAAGACTGAGGTAAACCGGGTACTTCTTGCACTCTTGCTTTTGGGGAATTATGATGAGAGACTCTGCAGGACGTAGTTTCGTCGTCGTCGCTTGTAAAAGGATTTGTTTTGTTTTTTTGGCGTACCATGTCATCAGCTGGCTTAGAAACATCCGTGTTAATTATTAGCCGTGTGAATACGGCTCACGGAGCCGTTTCTGGACCAAGACGTCGGTGTCTCGTTGACTGCGCTGTTAATGTCCGAGCGAGCACATGGCCACGATCGGATAGTCGAGCACAGGCGCTGAGGCGAAAGAGGAAGTTCTGAAGGAAGCTAAAATACCATTGATTTTTCACTGGCTCTGTTTTTCTGTCAGAAACTTTCCCACTGAGGCTTTAATCTGTAACGGAGTCGTCATTCTTGCTGCAGATTATTCACGCCTTAACATTAAAACATGGACTCTCTGACTGGGTATGATGTTTTAATATCAAACCAAAAAATGCCAGAAATACTATTACAACTATTATTGAATTAATTATTTGATTGTTTGTGTGTGTGTGTGTGTGTGTGTGTGGAGTTTTCCACAGCAACGTTGTGGCTTGAACTTTAAGAACACGATGGCCTTGGAGTATTGTTATTGTCGAAGCTCGTCCAGCATTGGGTGGATTTATGCAGTTATCGCATGCCGTGCAGCAGACGCGTTATTGTGTCTAGTGGAGCAGGCGGCGTCTGCATGATTTAAAGCACGATGTAAAACCCGTCCATGTGGTGTGTGTCGGCGGTAAACCTGCGTCCCGGTCAGCACAGAAGCAGGCATGAGCGTGAGATTTCTCCGTGTTTGCGAGTGAAACGTTTTTTGAGACGTGACTTATCCAGGTGTGTGTTCCTCAGTGCCGCTTATGGATTTCCAAACCAGACTGGTATGACCGGAATGAAGAAGTGATCTTGCTCATGCAGTTTTTTTTTTGTTGTTTTTCTTTCTGTAATAAATGATACTTTTGGACACGTGAAACGGCAGTTCCGAGTTATCTGATCTGTTCCGAGTTGTCCTCGCCACACCGTGCGGTTAAACTGTTTAGATAGAGATAACCCAATGAGTGGGCGGGGCCTGATTTAACGCTCTGTTATTGGTGCTTTGCAGCTGCCAGTCTCAGGAAACCTCCTGGATGTGTACAGCAGTGCCGGGATGACCACGCCCACCATCACCGTCAGCAACTCCTGTCCCGCAAACCTGCAGAACGTTAAGACGGAGCTGACGGGTACTTCAACCTGTTCCTCGAACCCATGCATGTTTTTCATTCACAACACTGACATTCACATCTTTCTGTATGTTCATGTCCACTAGTTTTAGAGCTCGCTGGCAGAATTAGTTGTTTGTGGCAGCTTTACCAATAATCCACTTTATAGTGATATTGTGTTAGATAAGAAACTATATTCTGTAAACTGATACTGATCAGGCATAACATTATGACCACTGATTAAGTGGGTGGGATATATTTGGCAGCAAGTGAACATTTCGTCCTCAAAGTTGATGTGTTAGAAGCAGGAAAAATGGACAAGAGTAAGGATTTGAGTTTGACAAGGGCCAAATTGTGATGGCTAGACCACTGGATCTCCAAAACTGCAGCTCTTGTGGGGTGTTCCCGGTCTGCGGTGGTCAGTTTCTATCAAAAGTATCCTGTAAGTCCTTTAAGTATCCTTAAAGGATCTGCTGCTAACATCTTAGTGCCAGATACCACAGGGATCTAGTGGAGTCCATGCCTCGACAGGTCAGGGCTGTTTCGGCAGCAAAAGGGGGACCAACACAATATTAGGCAGGTGGTCATAATGTTATGCCTGATATCGGTGTATATGATGTAATGCTGTTATTTCCATGCTGTTATTAATCATAAATAAATCTCAACTGTGTGTGTGCTGGAAAGAAGGAGCAGAGGAAGGAGAGAGAGCAGAAAGAAAAAATAGAAAGAGAAAGAAAGAAAGAAAAGCAAAGGAGGAAGGAAAAAAGTACGGAGAAGTAAGGAATGAAAGACAGAGAAAGAAAGAAAAGAAAAGAAATAGAAAAGGGAAAAAATGAGGATATTTGAGAAAATCTTATTCTACGATGTTCTGAATGTTTTCAGATGCCGAGGCTAAAGCTCTCATCAAGGAACGGCAGAAAAAGGACAACCACAACCTCAGTGAGTTTCATCTGCTCTTCCTCAAACGCTTTCTCAATCTGGTTACACTTTCATTTCCACCTTCTCCTTAACGGTGTCCTGAACGCAGAGAGACAAGCAGTGACTTTTTAAACACCTCTGATTACCCCGAGGCTCGTCATTAACGTATAATCACACAGGACTAATGATCGCTAATGAAAGTCTGGTTTGTTTAAGTTCCTGAGGAGTCTCTGAATCAGCATTAGATATCAGCATAGTGTTCTTAAAGACTGTAGTGTTATTAATTCCAGTTGCTGCTGTGTTACTGAGCGAGTTTCTTCTTTTACAGTCGAGAGGCGGCGGAGATTCAACATCAATGACCGCATTAAGGAGCTGGGAGACCTCGTGCCTAAATCCAGTGACCCGTCAGTATCAATCCCACATGGCTCCTTCCCTGCATCAGTGTATTTATGACACTTCTTTTGTACACTTTAACTGATTTGAACTTAACACCACAATGCTCCAAGACGCACTGATCCCGATCCGGTGTGATCCGGGGCTGATCCCGATCCGGTGTGATCCGGGGCTCGGGTCTGGACCTGGTGTGTAATGATGTCTCTGTGCTTCTCCTCTTGATTCAGTGAGATGCGCTGGAACAAAGGCACCATCCTGAAGGCGTCGGTGGATTACATCCGTAAGCTGCAGAAGGAGCAGCAGAGAGCTAAAGAGATGGAGCAGAGGCAGAAGAAGCTGGAACACCACAACCGTGCACTGCTGCTCCGCATCCAGGTCTGAGAAACATCTGCATCTTCACCTCCGATTTACACTCACCTGCTGGACAGAGCTACAGACTGACCGACAGTAAAAGAAAGGAAGGAAGGAAGGAAGGAAGAAAGGAAGAAAGGATAGGCAGGAAGAAAGGATAGGCAGGAAGAAAGAATGAAAGAAGGACAGACAGAATGAAAAAAGGACAGACAGAATGAAAAAAGGACAGACAAAGAAAGAAAGAAGGACAGAAAGAAAGAAAGAAAGAAGGACAGAAAGAAAGAAAGAAGGACGGAAAGAAAGAAAGAAAGAAAGAAAGAAAGATGGACAAAAAGAAAGAAAGGACAGAAAGAAAGAAAGAAAAAGAAAGGACAGAAAGAAAGAAGGACAGAAAGAAAGAAAGAACAGAAAGAAAGAAAGAAAGAAAGAAAGAAAGAAGGACAGAAAGAAAGAAAGAAAGAAGGACAGACAGAATGAAAAAAGGACAGACAATGAAAGAAAGAAGGACAGAAAGAAAGAAAGAAGGACAGAAAGAAAGAAAGAAGGACAGAAAGAAAGAAAGAAGGATGGAAAGAAAGAAAGAAAGACAGAAAGAAAGATGGACAAAAAGAAAGAAAGGACAGAAAGAAAGAAAGAAAAAGAAAGGACAGAAAGAAAGAAGGACAGAAAGAAAGAAAGAACAGAAAGAAAGAAAGAAAGAAAGAAAGAAAGAAAGAAGGACAGAAAGAAAGAAAGAAAGAAGGACAGAAAGAAAGAAAGAAAGAAAGAAAGAAAGAAAGAAGGACAGAAAGAAAGAAGGACAGAAAGAAAGAAGGACAGAAAGAAAGAAAGAAGGACAGAAAGAAAGAACAGGACAGACAAGAAGAAAGAAGGACAGAGTGAAAGAAGGACAAACAGAATGAAAAACAGACAGAAAGAAAGAAAGATAAAAAGAAAGTCAGACAAACAAAAGGAAAGAAAGAAAGAATACGAGGGAACAATAAATAGCACTGTGCCGTTTTAGAGGTGAAAAGAAAGGACAGACAGGCAGAAAGATACAGAAGATAAAATAAATTGGACAGAATGAGAGAAAAGAGAGCAAAAGGAAATGAATAAAAAGCAGAAAAAGATTTTTCCCTTTTTAAATCTACACTGATGGATCTGACTGATTTCCTGATTTAACAAATTACTGTCAGGAAGGGAAGAGATGAAGTTCTGCTTACGTGTGTGATAAACCTCTCTCTCTTCACATGTTCAGCTCACATGTTGTGTGTGTGTGTGTGTGTGTGTGTGTGTGTGTAGCGTACACCTCTCTCTCTCTCTCTAGTCATGCAGCTTGTGTGTGTGTGTGTGTGTGTGTGTAGAGTACACCTCTCTCTCTCTCTCTAGTCATGCAGCTTGTGTGTGTGTGTGTGTGTGTAGAGTACACCTCTCTCTCTCTCTCTAGTCATGCAGCTTGTGTGTGTGTGTGTGTAGAGTACACCTCTCTCTCTCTCTCTAGTCATGCAGCTTGTGTGTGTGTGTGTGTGTGTGTAGAGTACACCTCTCTCTCTCTCTAGTCATGCAGCTTGTGTGTGTGTGTGTGTGTGTGTGTGTAGAGTACACCTCTCTCTCTCTAGTCATGCAGCTTGTGTGTGTGTGTGTGTGTGTGTGTGTAGAGTACACCTCTCTCTCTCTCTAGTCATGCAGCTTGTGTGTGTGTGTGTGTGTGTGTGTAGAGTACACCTCTCTCTCTCTAGTCATGCAGCTTGTGTGTGTGTGTGTGTGTGTGTGTGTGTAGAGTACACCTCTCTCTCTAGTCATGCAGCTTGTGTGTGTGTGTGTGTGTGTGTGTGTAGAGTACACCTCTCTCTCTAGTCATGCAGCTTGTGTGTGTGTGTGTGTGTGTGGTAAACTTCTCTCTCTCCAGGGTGTGTGTTTGCTGTACTTCTGCCTCTCTGTGTGAGTTTTAATTTGTTGTTTTTTTTCCTCCTCTCTCTGTGGTCAGGAGTTGGAGATGCAGGCTCGTCTCCACGGCCTCGCTCCGTCTCAGCACACAGACTCCATCATCAACCAGCAGCAGCAGCCGCAGCAGCAGCAGCTCACACCTGTTCAGTCCAGCACAGAGCCCATCTCCAAAACACTCCTCACTCTGGGCGGCCCGACATTAAACCACACCCACGTCTCCTCTTTACTCTCCCCTCCCCCTTCTGCCTCTCCAGTGGGCGGGGCCATGACCGTCCCTCTGGACCTGGGAACTCTGTCGTTCGGCGAGTTGGATGACCACGCCTCCGTCTTCAGCTCCGGTCTGATGGCGGGAGAAATTGGCCTGGGCGACATTCTGATGGACGACGGCGGCGCCGACCCCCTGCTGTCCTCCGTCTCGCCGGGAGCGTCCAAGACCAGCAGCCGCAGGAGCAGCTTCAGCATGGAGGAGGATTTGTGACGGACACGTCGTCCCATTTAACACTGATTCATGGGCTCCGTTAGCCAAACTGAACTAAGGTCTAACGTCTCTATCCCTGCTTGCGCGTGATGCATAACCGGCCAATCGAAGGCAGCGTATCCCAAGGTCGACTGTCATCATAATCATAGTACTGTTTAAAGAAAAATAAAAGAAAACAAAAAAAACAAGATCAACATGCAGCATGGCTCTTGACTCCTGCGCTGATGAAGAGACGCATCTGACAACTTTTACCTCGGCATTTTAGGGGTACCGGAGTTTACAAAGGATCGTAGGAGTGGGGTTGTAAAGAAGACAAAGACGACGACGCTGCTAGCAGACATGCGCATAGATTTTAAAAGGATTTTAAGCAGCTGGCGAAACATCTCTCTGTTGTTCTGCGTTAGAAGCAGAAGTAGGCATTTTATATTTCTGTGCTCACTGACTGACCAACCAAACGCTTACATCACGTACATATGATTATTATTATTATTTTTCTTTTAAACAGCTCCTCCTTCTTACCATCTCTTTCAGAAAACAAACCCTTACGAATGAATACAACAGCGGTAGAGCCGTTTCTACAGGCTGTCACCATGCGCATCAACAGATGATGATTTTATAAGAACAGGGATCTCGAAAAATATATTCAGCGCTCCCTGTGTAGAGATTTTTCAGACGCACGTCTTGGTTATTATCGCTTCATTCAGAGCAAGAGATCGACTCTTATAATGCGAGAGGATCGCGTTCACCTTTATCGTGACCCCTGGTTGTTGAGATCTGTTTAATAGATTTGTTCTCCATTTCATTATTTCTTCTTCTGAGCTCATGGGTTTGGGAGAACGCTTCCCGGAATGTCTCCGTAATTAATTAAGATAAAACGGGATATGATGGACATGGTCAGATCGTTTGGGCTGGTTTTCTGGGGATCATTTGTAGAGTTGAAGACCTTTATATTAGGTTAAAGGACACCAGAGGCCACGGACGTGACGGATTAGGGTGGGACTCGAATCACAGAGATGGGAGAAATCATTGACGTATTAATATAAAGCTCTGAAGTGCAGAGTATGTAAAATTCATCTTAAATAAAATCTTGTGAAGAAGAGCAGCAGAGAGCCAGTAAAGCATTTAATCAACACTATATGACGTAGAATCTTATACAACTCTTTATAGTACAAAAGGTCATCTAAACCTGCAGCTATTAATAATGTCACTTCTGTTTATTCTAATTAGGACCACATTGTTAAATAAATAAATAAATAAAGCCAGGACTGACTCTCCTGATGGATTTAAATGTAAGCTTGTGTATGTTAACAAACCGAGTTCTCAGTAACACCAGGCTTGAATAAACAAGTTTCCCCGGTGGAAATAAAAGATCTGCAGCTGAACATCACCACAATTTTTACTGTTTAAATTTAGGAAGTTGATCCTGTGAGAATCCCGCCTCCGATTTTGCACCGCTTTTCGTTACAACGTCGATAATTACATCAATTTTTTTATCCGGCTAAAACTCTTCTTCGCCGCCTTCGACTTTTTAAACGCTCTAGATGTAAGCGGACGACGGCATCGGGTTCGTTCAGACGGCAGAAATTGTGCCCTGTAGTCCGTAAAATACGCCTTTTAACGATTTTTTTGTGTGTGTGTGTGTATTTCGCAAAAAAAATGACGACACGGCATCTTTTTTACCCAAAAAACAGTGGAGAGACAACCTCCCTCAGGAAGATGAGCGGCTTAAAAAGATTCACATCCTGTGCAGATTTGCTTCATTTCCTGTTGGGGGTTTTTGACTCCCTGCGGAACCTGATGATAATAATGATGATGATGAAGTTTTGTCGCTCTATCAGTTTCTTTTATCCAAATAATCTAAAATAATCACGTATCAAGTGAAAGTTTTCATTACTGGCTTCATGAAGATGAAATAAAGCCACATTCCAGCAACGAAGAGGGCAGTTTTTATGTATTTAGACATATTTACATGTACAGGTTTGTGTTTTATTATTTGCTGTGCTAAAAAAAAACATTTTAATCTCTTTCTTTCTTTCATTCATTCATTCATTCATTCATTCATTCAACAGATGCACTTTAGTAACGCGTTGACTCCCTCGTCTCATTTCCTGCATTAACACAAAACTAATAGCATTAGACTGAACGGTCAAATCTGCTGTGAAACATTCTTTTTAAAAAACGATGACCAGTGTTGATTTTTTGCTTTCTGTCCAATTCTCCCTCAGTGGTTTTACTCCACCGGATGATGAACGTTTTTGCTGAATCAGCGGTTTGGGAGATTAGCTGACGTTTCAAAAAGAATTAGCACGTGTTATTGGCGAGCTGAACTTCGCCACAGACGATTGTTTGAGTGAAATATGATACAGGACAATAAGAAAGCGATGAAGATGATGATGATGAGGTTGTTGTTGTTGTTGCCAATCTTCACGCAGATTCTATAGTTCTTCTTCTAAAACTCCATGAAAAACATTGTAATCTGATATTAGCGGAAATGGTTTGCTGTGTAGATCAGATGTCAGGCAGCGCAGGAAGAAGTTTGGTGGATGTTTTAAAAACCCTGAAGAACACGTTTCTCTTGGCATGTTCAGCGACTCCGGTGCTGACGTGTTGTCGTTTTTCTCGCTAGCGCAGTTAGGATTGAAAAACGATCTCGGACATGAGTGATGACGTTCAGGTTTCACTGTTAGCTCTTAAAAACAAAACAAACAAAATAAATAAAAAAGCTTCGAGAGAGATGGAGCTTCTTTTCCCTCTCACCCTTTTCCGTCGAAGTCGTATATTTAAAAAAACGCTGGACTCATGGTTGCGGATATATACTGCACTTTGCTCGGGGCGATGGCGTTGGAGCAGCGTTTACAGAGAAGGTGGTGAGAGAGAGCTGAGCAGATGAAATGACTAAAGCGCTGCTGCATCGCTCTGTTCAAGTGAAGATGTAAAGAAGTTTGAACTAAAAATATATATATGTATGTGTATATATGTATGTGTGTATGTGTATATATATATATATATATATATATATATATATATACACACACACACATACACATACATATATTATATATATATATATATATATATATATATATATATATATATATATATATATATATATATATATATATATATATATATATATATATATGCAAGATACGTTCAGGGTGGATTTTTATTGGGGTTTTTTTCCTGCTACTAATGCTTTGCGTGTGCTACGTGTTTGACGTGTAGCGATGTACTATATACACGAAACCTCTCGCAAACTTTGCCATATTCTAACTAATTAAGTGCAGTAGCTTTTCCACTGGATTGTATTGCCAAAAGTTTTGGGACACCCCTCCAAATCATTGAATTCAGGGGTTGGACTCGGCCCCTTAGTTCCAGTGAAAGGAACTCTTAATGCTGCAGCTTCATACCAAGACATTTTGGACAATTTCATGCTCCCAGCTTGTGGGAACAGTTTGGGGATGACCCCTTCCTGTTCCAACATGACTGCAGACAAGAGCACAAAGCAAGTCCACAAAGACATGGATGAGTGAGTTTGGTGTGGAGGAACTTCACAGAGTCCTGACCTCAACCCCACAGAACACCTTTGGGATGAATTAGAGTGGAGACTGAGAACCAGACCTTCTCGTCCAACATCAGTGCCTGACCTCACAAATGTGCTTCTAGAGGAATGGTCAAAAATTCCCATCAACACACTCCTAAACCTTGTGGAAAGCCTTCCCAGAAGAGTTGAAGCTGTTATAGCTGGGCCAACTTTATATTCCATTCATGTGCATGTAAAGGCAGATGTTCCAAAACTTTTGGCAACATAGTGTGTTTACTCCAGTCTAGTGTTGAGTAGTAATTATCCCCTAGAGTAATGGGTGGTTTTATTGTTCTGCTGGTAAACAGACTGTTTAATTTCTTCATGGGGAAAATGTCAAAGTCACAAATGCCTTCCTCTTTAAAAAAAAAATGAAAAGAAAAAAAAAGCGAACAATAGGAACGTTTCAGATGAATCTCGTATGCATAAATCCGAAGTCTATGCAAAAGTCTGTGGCTTGCGTTACATGAGAAGTCGTGTGTGTGTGTGTGTGTGTGTGTGTGTGTGCGTGCTCCAGAGAGCATCCGTGTAAAGAAGCTTTCTCATCAGCGCTGTACAGAAATGCATGCTTGCGTCATAACTACAGATGCACATATTACGATATATATATAATATATATATATATATATATATAAAAGAAAAAATAAAATAAATATATATATATATATATATATATATATATATATATATATATATAAAAAGAATATATATAAAATGTAGCAAATTCCGAGCTGTTCAACCACTCACATTCACTCCACAGGGAAATCACTGTCCTCATATTTACTATATTTTTGCTACAATAAATAAATAAATAAATAAATAAAGTGGCATTTCTGTAGACGTTTTCCTCTCTTTTTAGAAAATAGCAATAAGTTACGTTCATCTATTTTTGTAATACTTGAAATGATGTGCAATTTATGTTACGTGACAGAAAAAACAAAACAAAAAGAAAGTCCTAACCCGAGTCCTGCGTTAGATTTTATTTTTCCAATCAGATGTACAGGAAATATTAGGAATAATATTAAGATGGTGACTAATAAATAAACCAGAAAAAGCTTTTATGTGCATCTAGGAGAAAGGGAAGGTGTGAACCATGCCGCGCGTCTCTGAGCTTCTAACTCCGTGTGTTCCGTGTCTTTGTATTTCTGTATCCTCACAGCTCCAGTGTCAACAAACAGCATTCATTTCAGTTCTGTTCAATGTGTAGGTTCCTTTTTTTTTACTTTATATGGAAATATATAAATAAAGATTTTAAATATCATTTTGTTGCGTTGTGTTAATCTTTTGTGTGTGTGTGTGTGTGTGTGTGTGAGAGAGAGAGAGAGACCTTCTAATCCTGGATTGAGGGGTGTGTGTGTATATATTAGAGAGAGAGAGATTCAGTCATTCAGAAGGTTAGCATTTGGCTACATGCTATGTTTGTGCTGACACTGTAGATAACAGTGAGACAAAACTAATAGACCGAGACCTTCTAACCCTGGATTGAGATGTGTGTGTGTGTGTGTGTGTGTGTAAGAGGGAGAGGCCTCCTAACCCTGGATTCAGGTGTGTGTGTGTGTGTGTGTGTGTGTGTGTGTGTGTGTGTGTGTGTGTGTGTGTGTGTAAGAGGGAGAGGCCTCCTAACCCTGGATTCAGGTGTGTGTGTGTGTGTGAGAGAGAGAGAGATGCAGTAACTGCATCAAAATCATGATCATTTCATTTCTTTCCATAACAACAGAGTGACATCAGAATTTCGTAAGCGTTTGTATAATTTAATTGCTGCTTGTACGTGTGACATGAAACGATTTTTCATTTCTAACATGCGGATGATTGGACTGCAGATGATCTCCAATTTACACACCAGTTATTGGACCATTAGTTTCCATTTAAATTAAAATGTAAAATTAGAATATAAAATATAAGAAATACAATTTTTTTTAAAATGTAAAACTAGAATTAAAAATAAGAAATAATTGAAATAAAAATAAAAAACTAGAATATAAAATATAAGAAAAAATTTAAATAAAATGTAAAACTAGGATAAAAATATAAGAAATAATTGAAATAAAAATAAAAAACTAGAATATAAAATATAAGAAATACAATTTAAATAAAATGTAAAAATAGAATAAACAATACAAGAAATAATTATAATACAATTTTAAAACTAGAAACAAAATTAAGAAATAATTTTAATAAAGATGTAAAACTCAAATATAAAAATATGAGAAATAATGTAAATAAAGATGTAAAACTAGAATGTAAAATATAAGAAATAATTTAAATAAAATGTAAAACTAGAATATAAAATACAAAACAAATTCAATTTAAATAAAAATGAAAAACTAATATATAGAATATAAGAAATACAATTTAAATAAAAATGTGAAACTAGAATATAAAATCTAAGAAAAAATTAAGTAGAATGTAAACCTTGAAAAATATTTTAAAAAATATATATATAAGAAATACACTAGTCGTCTTATACATCAAGTATAAGAAGAGCATTAGAAAATAATACAAAATACAATATATAAAAATAAAAAATAGATTAAAAATAAACAACAATAGAATAGATAGAAATGGAATAAGCAGAATATAAGAATAGAAAAAAAACTAAATAAATTAGATTAAATATTAATAATTTATGTCTAAATATTGAAATATTCATGTCTAAGTATATATTAAATATTTCATGTCTAAATATTATTACTGCTTTTGATATCGCACACACAAATCAATCTTTAATAATATTATGGCATATGGTATAAACTCTATAATTATTGTACATGTACAGACTCCAGCTCTGACTGGAGAGATAAAAAAAGATCAGTTTCTGAAGACTTTGTGTTTTAATTTAACCTGCAGACTGATTTTTCACTCCGGCTTTCAGAAGATAAGATGATAGATTTTGATGCATTATAGTTTGGAAATAAATCCACCAGGAAAAGCAATCACGAAGGGTTTTTGTTCTGACAGCAAATGGCCAGCAGGGGGCAGTACTGTCCTGTGTGTCCTTTTAGAATTTTCCTGGTAATAACTGTAGCATGTAGCCAAATGCTAACCTTCTGAATGACTGAATTAATTTTAGACAACCTGAAAGACTGAATCTCTCTCTCTCTCTCTCTCTCTCTCTCTCTCTCTCTCTCTCTGTCTGTCTTTAGGAAAGGTTGTTATCATTTTTGGCATCAAAACAATTGCAAAAGTGAGAAGATCCTGAATATAGTCAAATGTATCTAGAATTTCCCATTATAAAATAACCATAAACCAAATACAAGATTATAAATCTCATTTCTAGATTTTTTCAAATTAGTTTCAGTTTCTATTGGCAGAAATAGTTTCTTTTCCCTAAAAATACATAAGCAAAATACACTATATTGCCAAAAGTATTCGCTCACCCATCCAAATAATCAGAATCAGGTGTTCCAATCACTTCCATGGCCACAGGTGTATAAAATCAAGCACCTAGGCATGCAGACTGTTTTTACAAACATTTGTGAAAGAATGGGTCTCTCTCAGGAGCTCAGTGAATTCCAGCGTGGAACTGTGATAGGATGCCACCTGTGCAACAAATCCAGTCGTGAAATTTCCTCGCTTCTAAATATTCCACAGTCAACTGTCAGCTGTATTATAAGAACGTGGAAGTGTTTGGGAATGACAGCAACTCAGCCACGAAGTGGTAGGCCACGTAAACTGTCGGAGCGGGGTCAGCGGATGCTGAGGCGCATAGTGCGAAGAGGTCGCCAACTTTCTGCAGAGTCAATCGCTACAGACCTCCAAACTTCATGTGGCCTTCAGATTAGTTCAAGAACAGTGCGCAGAGAGCTTCATGGAATGGGTTTCCATGGCCGAGCAGCTGCATCCAAGCCATACATCACCAAGTGCAATGCAAAGCGTCGGATGCAGTGGTGTAAAGCACGCCGCCACTGGACTCTAGAGCAGTGGAGACGCGTTCTCTGGAGTGACGAATCACGCTTCTCCATCTGGCAATCTGATGGACGAGTCTGGGTTTGGCGGTTGCCAGGAGAACGGTACTTGTCTGACTGCATTGTGCCAAGTGTAAAGTTTGGTGGAGGGGGGATTATGGTGTGGGGTTGTTTTTCAGGAGCTGGGCTTGGCCCCTTAGTTCCAGTGAAAGGAACTCTGAATGCTTCAGCATACCAAGACATTTTGGACAATTCCATGCTCCCAACTTTGTGGGAACAGTTTGGAGCTGGCCCCTTCCTCTTCCAACATGACTGTGCACCAGTGACCAAAGCAAGGTCCAGGAGTCTGGTGTGGATGAACTTGATTGGCCTGCACAGAGTCCTGACCTCAACCCGATAGAACACCTTTGGGATGAATTAGAGCGGAGACTGAGAGCCAGGCCTTCTCGTCCAACATCAGTGTGTGACCTCACAAATGCGCTTCTGGAAGAATGGTCAAAAATTCCCATAAACACACTCCTAAACCTTGTGGACAGCCTTCCCAGAAGAGTTGAAGCTGTTATAGCTGCAAAGGGTGGACCGACGTCATATTGAACCCTATGGATTAGGAATGGGATGTCACTTAAGTTCATATGCGAGTCAAGGCAGGTGAGCGAATACTTTTGGCAATATAGTGTAAGTACAAATATCTGCCAGTAGAACAAGGCTAGAAAAAAAAAAGCTAGAAACAGGTTGTTTATGGCTTATCTTATTAAAGATGCTGTGTGTTTTGTTTGACTATATTTCAGTGTGTGAAGAATTGTGTATTTTCTTTTTTTTCTGAATCATTCCGGTTAAAAACAGACAAAACATTGGAGAAGAGAAGAGTAAATGAGAGAAGAGAAGAGAAATTGAGAGAAGAGAAGAGAAGAGAAGAGAAAATGATAGAAGAGAAGAGAAGAGAAGAGAAGAGAAGAGAAGAGAAGAGAAGAGAAGAGAAAAGAAAATGATAGAAGAGAAGAGAAAATGATAGAAGAGAAGATAAAAAAAAGAAAAGAAATGAAAAGAGAACAGAGAAGAAGAGAAGAGAAGAGAAGAGAAGAGAAGAGAAGAGAAGAGAAAATGATAGAAGAGAAAAGAAAAGAAAAGAAAAGAAAAGAAAAGAAAAGAAAATGATAGAAGAGAATAGAAAAAAAAGAAAAGAAATGAAAAGAGAACAGAGAAGAAGAGAAAATGAGAGAAGAGAAGAGAAGAGAAGAGAAGAGAAGAGAAGAGAAGAGAAGAGAAGAGAAGAGAAGAGAAGAGAAGAGAAGAGAAGAGAAAATGATAGAAGAGAAAAGAAAAGAAAAGAAAATGATAGAAGAGAAGAGAAAAAGAAAAGAAATGAAAAGAGAACAGAGAAGAAGAGAAAATGAGAGAAGAGAAGAGAAGAGAAGAGAAGAGAAGAGAAGAGAAGAGAAGAGAAGAGAAGAGAAGAGAAGCATTATGGGGTTTGGGGCTGTTTGGGGCAGTTTAGGAGGTGGTTGGGGGGTGGTTGGGTGTAGGTATGTAGTGTTTGGTGTCTGATCTCAGTGTGAAGGTGTGAGAGGTTCCATGAATAACGCTGTTTGCATTCCTGTGGCTATGATCGGTTTGATCCAAGCGGCAATAAAACGCAGGTTGTGGTTTCTTTTGAAAATCTCATTACCCAGGAATCACACTGTGTTAGCTTTGGCTGGGTTACTGAGTCCACCTAGAGACCTGTGTCTGGACCATGACAGACTGGAGTGCTGTGTGGACTGGACTGGCCTCAAATAAGCCATTTTTATTTTAATTCTTTTGTGTGTTTTGCTTGAACCTCACCGCAGGCTAAGGTTAAAGCAGGAGACAAAACTAATCAACCCCCTCCTGATATTAAAGGTGTGTGTAGACGAATGCTCTCTTATAAAAAAGCTTTGTTTTGATTAACCAGGGCATGTTTTTAAAGCCTCATTGTTAGGAGAAGAAGAAGGGGGGACATAAAATATAATATGGATATTATAATAACAATATGGCGTGTTGTTGATTGGATGAAATCCAGTTTTAATTTCCCTTTCTTCTTTATGTTGAATAAAATAATAATAATAAAGCTACTTTCTCTATAGCTTGCCCCTATTACTTATAATATTCTTTAACATACACATATTTACACTTATTTTGACAGGTCTTGTGTCACATCATTACTTATGCCCCTGGCCCCGCCCCTATCTTGATCATTATGGTCACCTGTATGTAGTTTGTTAAACCTAAACAGCTCTAGCTTTGTAATACATCCATCTATCCATTGTCTATACCCGCTTTATTCCTAATTAGGGTCATGGGGATCTGCTGGAGCCTATCCCAGCAAACATTGGACGAAGGGCAGGGGTACACCCTGGACAGGTCACCAGTCCTATAGACAGGGCCACACGTATAGACAGACGCTTTGTAATACAGCAATTTAGTTTTGCGTTGTTCATGTTGTCAGACGGGCAAAATAATTTTCTTTCTCAGGTTCATTTAAAAAGAAAAGAAAAATACCTGCTGGCTTTAGGTGGATCTGAGGTTCTCAGAGGAATGCAGCCTGCAGCAGTGGCGTCCCTCAGCCATGAAAAATGTGCAGCATTTGATGAGTTTTGTGCTGGGTCAGTACCCTACTCTCTGTCCTGATGTGTTCAGTAAAACGTACAAAGTCAGTAGTTTATTACCTTTGTAACGTATCCAGTATCCGACACCAGTCTGAAGGTTTCCTTGAGCTGTTTTCACACCTGATTCCACTTATGAAGTGGGTTTAATGATCACTTGATGGGCTGAATCAGCTTTAAGTGGAGGAAAAA
Organism: Hemibagrus wyckioides; assembly: GCF_019097595.1. Lineage (NCBI taxonomy): Eukaryota > Metazoa > Chordata > Actinopteri > Siluriformes > Bagridae > Hemibagrus > Hemibagrus wyckioides. The sequence goes on along the minus strand of NC_080714.1, from coordinate 25,797,303 downwards.
CACTTAGAGGGCACACCACACTGGAGAAACAATATTTAGACGCATCAGCTGCAAAGCTGGGTCATACCTGATCTCTGTGAAAATGCTCTACAACCAGGTTTAATTATTCTCCTGTATTGAAATCATTTATTTGTCACATTACTGCACGGAGAAGTTCTTTCTTCACATATCCCATCCTTCTGGGTTGGGGTCAGAGCTCAGGGTCAGCCATAATGCAGCACCCCTGGAGCAGGGTGGGTTGGGGGTCTTGCTCAAGGACCCATTGGTGGCAGCTTGGTGGTGCTGGGGCTTGAACCGCGATCTTCCAGTCAACGATCCAGAGCCTTAACCATTTGAGTTACCATCACTCTTGACCAAGGTGGATCTTGGTCAGATATTTTGATAAGGAAATTCCTGAACTTGAACTTGTCCTGTACATAAAGGGAAGCAAACCTTTTAAAATGGCTTCACTTTTATTGGATTTGTTGTTGAATATTTACTCACAGCAACATTGTCTTGCCCCTGATAATTAGCTAAATCAACCAGGATCCAGGTAGAAATCTACATGAACTCATCCTTTCTAACACCGTTAAATTCCTATTCACTCTTACAGTTTTTTAAAGCCCTCATAAAGATGATAGTGGAACTGGTATCTCTGGGTAAACATTCTCTACGCTCCATTCAATGAACACTTGTCTTTTAAATAATCAATATTCTTATCAATTTGCAGCAGATATACAGATGCAATGCTGTTTTATTTTTGTTTAGACTGCCACGGTCTAGCAACTTCCTGATTTATGCCTAGCTGTAGCAGTCATGATTGGCGTTGTGTTGGTAAAGCTGTTTCCTGTCTGAATAGACCCACAGCGACGGTGGTGCTTTGAAGCGCAGCACCGGGTGGAGCTCGGGGTCTTATCCTCTCACCCCAACACTGTCATCTCAGTCACTTCCTCCACTTCCTGTTTGGCACATTTCTACAATAAACATAGCTTTCCTGCCCATCTCCGGTCCAAAGCGAGACCCCATGTGTGTTAAAAAACACAAACCTATGACCAGGGGGTTGAGGGCAGAGTTTATCCCAATGTGCATTCGGCATGATCACAAGAGCTTGAATAGAAAGGATAAAATATTAATAAACTGCACATAATATTTTTTTTTTTTTTTTAAATAGGAAGTGCTGGAGCAACGTTTAGCATTCTGTTTTTAGACAATAGGCAAATAAAATTCCAACTGTATCACACCCTGTTCTTTTTGGTGGTAACCGCCTGCTTTTGTTGCACTTTTATGGCTTTCTCTTCTCTCCGGAACTGTGCGTCTGATGTTACTGTGCTGTGAGAACTGTGCTGAGTGACTCATGGTCTCTTCCTTTTCGAGCCAATCTGCCAGCTCCCTCAGAGGTCACGGCCCAAATGGACCGGCGCAGAAACCTCGGGCCCTCACATGAGAGAGTGAAGCGTGGCCCGCTTCCTGTCTCAGTTCGTTTCGGCTCGAATCAGGATCTCTGTTCAGTGAAACGTGTATTTTTCCCATGAGTCTGATTTCAGCGTCATTTAAAAATATCCCCTCGTCCCAAATATCCGTAGTGCTCGTGGGATGAACATGATTAAAACCAGAGTTTGAGGGGTTTTCTTACAAGAAAACCTTTAATATGGGCTAAGCATAAATGTGGAGTTCATTCATTGATAGTTTACAAGTAGTGACCTGTTTAGCTAACTGTTGTTGTAAATGCAAATACATTTATATTTCTGGCAGACGCTCTTATCTGGTGCAACTTACAATATTTTTCTTTTTTATTCAACTAAGGGCCTTGGTCAGGAGACCAGCAGTGGCAGCTTGGTGGACCTGGGATTCAAACTCACAACCCTCTTATCAGTAGTTGAACACCTTACCCACTAATCTACCACATCCCCCGTACTAATACTCACTACAGATACTAATCAAAGGCTGTAAAAGCGTGAACTGCGTCCACAGGTTCTTGATCTGTTTTGTCAGTCAACACCACATGCATTCACAGCATAGTGGATGGGTTTGCAAATTAATAAATAAATAAACAAGCAAACAAACAAATGAATAAATCTGTGTCATACTGATCCTGGAATTCAGGTCAGTATTGGCCCTGATACAGATGTATCGGACCGATTAATCACCAGTATACTATCATAAATTTGACTTTCTAAAATCCGTACAATTGTTATATTTTAAATATTAAAATACAAACATTTAGAGAAAAAAATGCACTCTTCTATCCTAATTTCCATCCAAAGTGTAGTCCAATAAATTATTTCCAGATGTTCTAATTCATCATCCAGTTATTAATAATCCACTATGTCTCACTAAATATCACAGTCCTAACCTAGTACTTGTACTATAATTGACTAGTACATGGCAGGAGTATGGACTGGTGACCTGTCCAGGGTGTACCCCAGCTTTTCACCCAATGTGTGCTGGGGTAGGCTCCAGCAGATCCCCGTGATCCTAATTGGGAATAAAGCAGGTATAGAAAATGGATGGATGGATGGCAGGAGTACATCATTTTATGCCTAGCTCTAGTCACAAAGCCTTCCTCTTTACTTCCTTGTTTCCAAAACTTCCTGTTTTGCTTCCGCTCCAGTTCCATCATGAACCTGCCTCCTGACCTTAGCTTGTATATATATATGTCAATTATATACTAGGCAACTTTATATCTGTGTTTCCATTTGCTTTGTCTTTTATTATTTACAGTACTGCATGCAAAACATTACCATTCATTGTGTAAAGCATTTCAGCAGTATGGTTTAGATAATCAGTCCACTGTCTTTTTTTGTCTGTTTCTGGTATGGAGCTTCTCTGTATAGTCCACTGCTTAAGGAGACATGTCTGCGCTACATTTATCAGCTTTCTTAAAGTGTTTAGAACTTCATCACAGATTAAAAAGGGGCATTTTCACCTCTACACTGACCTTCCCTTTTTTTTTCCCCCTCTATGAACTGCCCGGTTCCCAAACCTGAGTCTAATTCAGGGCGTAATGGGCTTGAGGATGCCTGTGAAATTCTACAAGTCCAGATGAATATGCAGCCACTTGATTCAAGGACCAGGCTATTTTCACACTAGTTTCAGGACTGGCTTTACCAAGCTTACCGCTGATCTGCAGATCAAATAAAATGTGTGAAAAACCAGTTAAAAAAAGGTAGATGTGGAGAGTATTTGTCAGGGCCAGTGATAGTTCCAGTGCTGAGCTAACGGAGTAAAAAGGAGGCATAATTATGAAAACAAAAGCCTCTTTACTTCTTATGCACAATAAAAAATACAGTCACATTAAATCATAAGTTAATCACGAGCTAATGCATTGCTCAGACAGATTACTTAGAGTGCAGATACCAGGACACAAAATAAACAGTTCATATGATTCTCCATCACATCTCTGATTGTAATAATACAAAGAGCAACTGTAGAAATATTTGATCTTTGTTGAGATCCTTTCTAATTTGGAGCGTGGTTCATTTCCAAACCCCTTTGAATGATTTATCTTTGATCGTGATTTTACTCAAGCTCAAATAAAAATATTTCTCTGAACACTCTGTGCTGAATCAGCTCCAGAATGCATTGTGCCCCTTTGTGGGCAAGTACGAGTGCAAATGTGCTCTACATAAGCTGAACTGCACAAAATATGTAAAACAAAAACAAATAAAAAAGCAGGCCATGCATCTGAATATGAATTCTCTAAATACAGTAAGGCCTCTTGCTTCACATAATCATGTCATGACATCATTATAAGCAACTTTGCATTGTGTGTGTGTGTGTGTATGAGTGTGTGAGATTTAAGTTCACACCCAGATTAATTTAGCACACAGCAGTCACACCTTGATCTCAGTCACTAGCCTAGAGAATAAATAAGGCATGCAACCTCCATAACGACAAACCTTTCTGCAACACACTGGTGTGATGCCACATTCCAGATCACCTCTGTAAGTGTACTAACATCCTCGTCGTTGGCTATTTGCTTTTTTAAGTAGGGAAGCAGATAGAGCAGCACTCTAGACAGATCTCTAGGCAGTCGGACGATTGGCAGCAGTCCTCCAGGATGGCACAGTCCAGCACAGCAGTGCAGGGGTCGCCGGAGCAACACGCCAGGCCTCCGCACGCCTCGCCACAACAGCACAGGGCTTCACACTCCATTCCACAGGCCAAACACTGAGCCAAGGCTGAGCACATGGGCAGCAGCTCACAGAACAGACAGGCCAGGACACAGTGCACGCAGCAGTCTGTACACACACACACATATTTTAAGATGATTTGTTTTAGACCAACGTCAAGCATTTTCAGAACACAGAATCCAGAGGTGACGGTAAAAATTACACTGCGCATAGTTCACATCCTTGACCTTATTAAGTCTTCATGATCTTAAGACGATCACAAAGTATTAACATTCAAATACTAACTGTGGGTGTTTTAGATCAGCCAAATGTTCTTTAGGCTCAAAAGGGTCTCCAGGTAGGGATGTGCAATCTAATGGAAACGTCTACCAGGCAGCATGAGTCACAAAGATAAAGCCATGGGCCCAGTGTAGCTGACAGATAAGGCCAGTGCTTATTTACTGTTAACTCCACGGGTGAGGCCTCTCTCTCTGCATGTGCTCTGGAGCAGTTTAACGTTACTGATATAAACGCAGACTCTGGTTAACAAACGGTTTAAAGTCACTTTGTGTTCAAAAGTTTGTGGACACCTGACCATTACACCCAGATGTGAGCTTTGCCCAAAGCACACAATTGTATAGAATGTCTTTGTAATGCTGTAGCATTACAATTTCCCTTCACTGGAATGAAAACAAATTGTGTTCATATGAAATATTTACCATCACCAGCGTCATCCTGGACCTGATTGGAACTTGTTTTTAAACTCTGTTGGCTTTTGGAGGTGGAGGGAGGACGCTTCTTTTTGTGGGGTTTCTTATGCCCGTTGGACTTGGGTATCTGTGCAGGATGAGGTGCCCTTTGATCTTTAGAGGGAGAGGGTGGTGTGCAGACAGGTGGAGATCTATTAGCCACAGTGTCTGGAGGAGAGAGGCCATTGAGAGGGCTGGGAGTCTCTGAAATAGATGAAAAAAATGTATTAGGGACATGTCACTTCCCCATGCTGACCTACTCAGCTAATTTGCAGCAGCTCACCGACTCTGTTTAGGTAAGCAAATGGCTGTTGTTTTCACATGAAGAAGTGATACCTATTAGCTGACTAACTTGTTTATATGCAGCCAAATTCTATAACAATCAATTAAACAGAAAAATTAACAGGGAAAAAAACTGGACATCTCGAGGTGAACAAATGACAGTGACTTGTTATACACTGGCAGGATTGTTGTTTGACTCATTGTTGTTGTATTGTTGACATGGTAAAGCTGCCGCTAGTGCTGGCCTACATACACTGATCAGTCATAACATTATGACCACCTGCCTAATATTGTGTCGGTCTCCCTTTTGCTGCTAAAACAGCCCTGACCCGTCCTGCACTGTGTATTCTGACACCTTTCTATCAGAACCAGGATTAACTTCTTCAGAAATTTGAGCAACAGTAGCTCATCTGTTGGATTGGATCACACGGGCCAGCCTTCACTCCCCACGTACATCAATGAGCCTTGACCGCCCATGACCCTGTCACCGGTTCACCACTGTTCCTTCCTTGGACCACTTTTGATAGATACTGACCACTGCAGACCGGGAACACCCCACAAGATCTGCAGTTTTGGAGATGCTCTGATCCAGTGGTCTATCCATCACAATTTGGCCCTTCATCAAGCTCGCTCAAATCCTTACTCTTGCCCATTTTTCCTGCTTCTAACACATCAACTTTGAGGACAAAATGTTGACTTGCTGCCTAATATATCCCACCCACTAACAGGTGCCATGATGAGGAGATCATCAGTCTTATTCACTTCACCTCTCAGTGCTCATAATGTTAAGACTGATCGGTGTATAAGGACATTTGCAACAGGAATTAATTTATTCAACTTCATTAAAAAAAAAAACCCTCTACATGTAAACACAAAAACTCAAGTGAAACCTCAGGAGGTGCTTCCAAGTTAAAGGTGAAATAACATCATGAATGTTTTTACCTTTGTCGAGTTTGTGCACGATCACTGGCACATGGTTGGGGAGCAGTAAAGCATCCTCGTTCGTGATTACGATGTCTGTTAAAGAGTCATCACTTCCACCATAACCTATTCCGTTCACACATGGAAGCCTTGCTGGAAGAGGATCTGTCAATCGATGTGGAAAAAATACATCACTCGATCATATTCAAAGACTTGTTTCTCAGCCACTCAATATGATGTCCTGGCTGTATCTTTTGGACCATTATTGTGGTGAAGTTAACCTCTACCCCAATCTCAGTTCGTACTGCTGAAAAACATCTCCACAATGTAATGCTGCCACCCGCCTGCTTCACTGTGGGGATGGACTTGGTCAGGTGACAAGCTATGCTTATGACCTTATTTCATCATACATCATATGTATTTGGTTCCTCATTGCGTGTGAGTTCTTAAGGAGCCTAATGGTCAAAACTCATGCAAGCAGTCATGTATATTGTTAAGGATAATCTAGAGCGCTGCAGAGGTAGATGTCTTTTTCTAACAGAGAAGAGAGCCGAAACCATTATTGACCTGGCTGTTGTGTGACGTCTTGTGCCTCCACTTTGCTCTCAGGCTGGATGAGATGGTTCCTGTGGGTTCGATCCTTTCCGCCATGCTGCTGGACATCCATGGCCTCTGTCTCCTTGTGAGGCATCTAGCAATAGCTCTGAATACATAATGAAAGTCAGATGAAGATGATGTAACAACATATCATTAACTAGTCATTGTCACATTGACACTGATATATTTCACAAGGCTACGGTGTGCAAAGGGGGTTTTCTAACAAATTATTAAATTTCTCAGAAATTCTCTGGAGTCCTCTGGATGTTTTAAATGAATCACAGAATCACCAAAGTCCACAAAAAATTATAGCACACACACATCTCCTTGATAATAAAAAATGTATGGTTAAAAGTTTCTGCTGTGAGTCTTTCAAAAGCTACCAAAGTGCCTTGCAATACTTATTACTTAATTTAACCCAGGACATTGGCAGTGGAAATGTCTCATGTTTACACTGAGATGGAAGTATACTATGGACTTTTTGTTAAACAATTATGAAATGGTTTGCCTGTGGACGAGACGGCATTAGCGTAATTAAATCTGAACATTAAGCATGATTTAAAGACTATTAAACAAATTTACGAATATAAGGTGACTAAGAAGGGCCAGTTTGTCCTTTCTGTGCCAGCCATCTATTGTGTACCGAATTTCATCTGCTTCCTTCTGGCCGGACTCCCTTTGTGCAAATCAAATAGATATAAGGATTCATTTGTACCTGCTGCAATCGTGTTATTAAATGACTTATTATAAATGTGTGTTGTGTTGCTGCTGTATGTATGTATGTATGTATGTATGTATGTATGCGTACTGCTGTCTACATAAAGAATGGCCTTTAAAGTACAATAAAGTAAAGTAAGTCATTATTATCTTCAGACTTGTTTTTCTAACAGTCTGATCGGCCAGAGAATCAAATCAATGTGTGATTCATTTTTCTTCATTGAACAGGTACATATTTTGTCTGTTTTATCTAGCCTTAATATACATGTTTGCATTGAACGTTTACAATCATGGAGTTTTTACATACAGAGAAAAACCCCAATCCTGCAACTTGGCATGTTTTTGCAAACATATTATTCAAACATAAACTTTATTTATTATTTCTAACAACTCTCTATTGCCTAAAATAGTACATTAAGGAGAGACAAACACATTTATAACCAAGTCTGGGATGAACCACAAGGACAATTTACATGTTTATAAATCCAATTCACACACACACACACAAACATTTATGTCTGTTTAGCCTTTTGAGGACCATCCACTGACAATTATTAGATTATTAGCCTCAGTAATCTTGTATATATATTTGTGTGTGTGTATATATATATATATATACACACACGTTATTATATATAAATATAAAAATATAATATAGATATACTTTATTGATATCTGTCTAATCTCATAGTCAAAAGAAAATTATTCAACTCTTTATAATAATAATAATAATAATAATAATTATTATTATTATTATTATTATTATTATTATTATTATATTAGATTTGTTGTTTTGTGTGGACCAGCCAAATGTCAAAATTAGAGATAATATTCCTATTCTTCTGGGGAAATTTTAGTCCCCAAGAACATAAAACATGCCCACACACTCACACACACACACTCACACACACACACACACACACACTCACACACACACACACACAAAAAGACAGAATGAGGTTCATGCTGTTTCATAGGCTTTGTAATATTTAAGAAAAGAAAAACAACCAAGTACCCCAAAAAGTTTGTTTTGAGTGATTGTACCACCGTTTAAACTAGTATAAACATTTTCAGAGAACAGCCTGGGAGTCGACACATAAACAAACAAACAAACAAACACACAACGTTATTCAGACATGACTAACCGGGACGAACTCCAAGTACGAACCTAATTAAATGTTTAAATGTGGTAACAAGTTATTCTTGTAGGAAAGAAATGTAGAAAATCAAACTTTTTTAATCTTACCGAGTCTTGAAGAAAGCCAGTCTTCCACTCTTAATTGTTCCAATTTTTTTAGTTAAAGTGGCGATTATTTTCGTTCCCGTTCAAATTCCCACACGCTCGCGCAGCTCTGCGGAGAGCGCGAGCCCTGGGTTGCCAGATCGCTGCCAAAGTCTCTTCATGTCATGAGTTGTTGAATATTGAAATCGTTGCACAGATGGGCGTGGCAAGGTTCGGTTCTTCCAAACCGGAGAGAATAACATTGATGTGAGGCAACATTTTTAGTGGGTTGGACAATGATAAAAACTGATGTCTTCCAGGATTTTGTTGAATGATTGGTTGTGAAAGTGAGTGCATTTGAGTTGCATGACTAAGCATGTTTTTTTAAAACCCACACAAATGATGAGCGGTAAGTTGCATTTCAGAGCAATTCATGGCTCATGGCACTCCATCCATCATATTGTGGTGTCCAGAAGAAGAAGATCGACCAGAAAGCATTGTTAAGACAATTCCCTTGCTCGTTTATTGGCAATTCACGTTTACAGAACAAACACAAGCTTGGTGGTTAGCCACAGGACTGGTTCAATAAAGGAGAATGGTGAGGGTAACATATCACACTGGACTTAAACAGAACAATGCTACAAACCCAAACAACATATACAGCCATATACAAACTAATAACATAAGCAAAAATACATTAGGTGTGTTTGCTATTTGCACTGAAGTTGTACATATTTTCATGCAACTTGATACAAAAGTTAATATCTGCATCAGGACCCTAGAAGAATTACAAGAACTGAAAATTCATACACTATATTGGCAAAAGTTTTGGGACACCTCTCCAAATCATTGAGTTCAGGTGTTGTTTTTCAGGGGTTGGGCTCGGCCCCTTAGTTCCAGTGAAAGGAACTCTTAAGGCTTCAGCTTCATACCAAGACATTTTGGACAATTTCATGCTCCCAACTTTGTGGGAACAGTTTGGGGATGACCCCTTCCTGTTCCAACATGACTGCACACCAGTGCACAAAGCAAGGTCCATAAAGACATGGATGAGTGAGTTTGGCGTGGAGGTACTTGACTGGTCCTGAACTCAACCTGATAAAACACCTTTGGGATGAATTAGAGTGGAGACTGAGAGCCAGGTCAAAACTGGGACGTCTGCCTTTACATGCACATGAATGTAATATGGAGTTGTTCCGCCCTTTACAGCTATAACAGCTTCAACTCTTCTGGGAAGGCTTTCCACAAGGTTTAGGAGTGTGTTTATGGAAATTTTTGACCATTCCACTAGAAGCACATTTGTGAGGTCAGGCACTGATGTTGGACGAGAAGGCCTGGCTCACAGTCTCCGCTCTAATTCATCCCAAAGGTGTTCTATGGGGTTGAGGTCAGGACTCTAACTTCAAGGGGCTGAGCCCAACCCCTGAAAAACAACACCTGAATTCAATGATTTGGAGGGGTGTCCCAAAACTTTTGGCAATATAGTGTACTTTCATGTAGGAGGGAGGAGGTAAGTCAGATATAAAGCTCTCAGGACAAAAGAAGTAGGTGCCTCCAGTAAGAAGTAAAATGTGTAATAACAGTGCCTGATCACACTTAATATAGAGAATGGGAGATTGTTGGAGAGCTGGCTAGTGTGTAAGTGAAAAAAAAAGCCTAAATCAAGCAAACAGTAGTTATTAACATATACTAGAAGATGGAAGGAGAGTTGTTTAAAATGCCCAAAAGTGGAGAATACATTACATCATTAACAACAGAAGAACGTTGTGAACATCCTTTCAGGGGGAGACGGTCTCTGAGACTCTGTAACTACCCTGCAGTGTTTATTTACTTTTCACTTCAGGGAAAGTTTACAGGTTACTAGATATTTCATTATTATCTTGTAAAAAGCACTTTAAGCAAACTTGCAGTTCCTGAAAATATAGTTATTACAGTCTACTTCAATAACAATGCGATCCTGAGCTTTCATTAATGTTTACAAATGCCCCTGTAGACAAAATGAGCTCCATGAAGACATGGATTGCAGTGGATCAAGATATTCAAAAAGCATATACAGGTGTAATTGGTCAGGTGTCCACAAACCTTTACTGGTACCATACACAGATCAGGCATAACATTATGAGCAGTAACAGGTGAAGTGAATAACACTGATTATCTCCTCATCATGGCACCTGCATCTGCTATATATGGTTGAAGTGACAATAAAGCTTCTTTGTCTTTGACTTTTGACTTTGACTTTAGGCAGCAAGTGATAGAAGCAGGAAAAATGGACAAGCGTAAGGATTTGAGCGAGTTTGATGAAGGGCCAAATTGTGATGGCTAGCATCTCCAAAACTGCAGCTCTTGTGGGGTGTTCCCGGTCTGCAATGGTCAGTATCTATCAAAAGTGGTCCAAGGAAGGAACAGTGGTGAACCGGTGACAGGGTCATGGGCAGTTAAGGCTCATTGATGGATGTGGGGAGTGAAGGCTGGCCCGTGTGATCCGATCCAACAGACGAGCTACTGTTGCTCAAACTGAAGAAGTTAATCCTGGTTCTGATAGAAAGGTGACAGAATACACAGTGCATGACGGGTCAGGGCTGTTTTGGTAGCAAAAGGGGGACCGACACAATATTAGGCAGTTGGTCATAATGTTATGTCCGATCGGTGTATACCATACAATATGTATAGTAAATATACAGTAGTTATATATAGTAGAATATAGTGAAGTATTATTTTCAAAATTTGGTAAATGTTCTCATGTGAATTTGCTCCTCTGCCTATTCAGATCATGGAAAACAAGTCCAAATATTGTGCCCCCGGCACATTTCTGCTTAGACCAACTAAAATTAGTCATTTAGACATTTTGAAAACCGCAGAATCTGGCAACACATGGCCAGCTGTAACACGCGCGTGCTGGAGCTCGCGCGCTCTTCCTTCCTCCCCAGCTGAATCCACATCCACACCAAAGCTGTTTAAAAAATGTATTATTATTATTATTATTATTATTATTATTATTATTATTATTATTATTATTATTATTGCTCGGGTATTTTGTTGACAAGAATATCATGATGTGATTTTAAAAAAAAAAAGAAAAGATTTTTGGGTTTAAGAAACCACATTTGTAAACTGAAAAATTCTATTATTTTCCATTCAACATAATACAACCCATTTTCAATTATATTATATAATTACAAAGTATAAATTCGTGTTAAAATAGGACATTATTACTTCTGTCTATGACTAACAGCTGCGCGTGTGTCATCGGTTGCTAGGTGACAGACAATAATTCCTAATTTAAAAAAGCTTTAATAATATTGATGCTATAAATAGGATAGGGTTTTCCAAACATATTTCCCACTTTTCATAATTTTTGACTTATTATTATTATTATTATTATTATTATTATTATTATTATTATTATTATTATTATTATTTTAAGAATTTTCATTCATACAGCAACAGAGTTGCGGTTGCTATGGCAACTACTGCTTTATAGCCATGTTTAGTGGCACGTTTATATAAAATATAAAATTATTTTTATATTAATAAACACATGCGAACGCTAAAAAATAATTTAAATAATAATAATTAATAATAATTAATATAACAATAATAATAATAATTTTATTAAATTTTATAAATGTATTACTATTCTCGTCCGTTGTGCGTTATTTTTTTGACAGCATTTTTAATCCTCATTACTTTAAGTGGATCTGAGTGAAATTGTATGAAAATACTTTTCATTTAGAAAAAAGTTTAGTTAATCCATGGCACTTATTTTTGTATGCTGCTTCTGTTTACAAGCGCCCATAGAAGAATCTGCGCATGCGCGGTAGTCACAACACCGGAAGGAGAACTCCTCAGTCTTCGGCATGAGAAAATGTCTGGTGTGGTTTTCGTCTGCAGCTTAAACAACTTTATTTATCATGATTAGACACGTTTTCCTGACAGGTTCTCCAGGTAGTTTATAATCAGACAGTTTTTTTGTACGACACCGTATTTTGGCATTCGTTTAGAAATTCTTTTAAACCCTGTACTCTTACTTTTAAATAATGCTTTCAATATTATTAGCTGCTCTCTCTCTCTCTCTCTCTCTCTCTCTCTCTCTCTCTCTCTATATATATATATATATATATATATATATATATATATTTGGCAAGAGATTCACGCATGCCTTTAAATACATGTAGCAGCAGTTAAAGTGCTCTTAAAATCTCATAAAATCTATACAAAATATGTATTTCGCAGGTGGTGTCATTTTATTTTTACGATTTGTCACTTAAATTACTTTTCTTAATGATTCATTCTGCACTAGTGTTGTGTTTATCCAATTAAATGCTCTCTGGAAAGCATAAGCCCCGCCTCCAAGGGGCGTGCCTTTCTCTATTCCGGCACCTCCTTAAAATCAGTCATTGTGGTTGGATTTTATTTATTTCGCAGTGGATGGAATTTCTGTGCGGTTTTGTTTTCATTTTATTTTACCATAATATTTCAAACTTCTCGGACGTATCGGATACCGAAACTATCGTGTTGTCTATGATATCATCCTCATTAAAGTCGTGGTATGGGGGGCGATAGCAGTAAGAAACTCTTTATGGTCAAGCATGTCAATACGATGTCACTCAGGTTTCCTGTTTCAGTAGGAAATACAGCAACATACAGACGCAAATCAAACCATTTCATGAGAACTTATTTATTTATTGATGTTTTCCTGTTGTTCTGCCCAGGAGTGGGGAAAACCACACTAGTCCAGAAGGCTTGGGAGGCCATAAGCTCATCAGGCGTGAGCATCCACGGCTTCTGCACAGAGGAGGTCAGAGAAAGCGGCAGGAGAGTGGGATTTGATGTAGTCACAGTAAACGGCCAGAGAGGAATCCTGTCCAGAATCGGGTGTCTATATTTTATCGTTTTTTTTAAATAATCCTCCATGTGGATCCTGGTGTTCGATCTGTGTAGCAGGCTTTATCTTTAACTAGCTTTATCACTCTTTTATTTTAGAGCTGCAGCTCCGTCAGGCAGACGTGAATATACTGTGGGTCAGTATGTTGTCGATCTGCCCTCGTTCGAGAGTCTTGCACTGCCGCTTTTCCGAAATGTAAGTAAATGTTTGCTGTCTTTCTCATTCACATTCAGAAAAAATGGTACCAATCTCTGTTTTCTCTTCTCGGGAGATGCTTTTCATTGCTACCCCACTCAGAGGGCAATAGAAATCGAAATAACTGTGAAAATCATGATTTATGTTTGCATTAATGGATTTGTGGCAGACTCTCATCCTGAACAACTTATACATTTATCTCATTTATACAACTGAGCAATCAAAGCTCATCGCTGGGGTTTGAACCTATAATCTTCTGATCATCGAACATCTTAACCACTGAGCTACTATTGATTTCTTGACACATTGAGCCGAATAAATCTCCAGTGCTTGTGTTTCTTCACTTCCTGTCCATCATTGACTTGCTGCTCAGAAACATTTGATCATGTCCTCGTGCGCCTTAATGGAAGAATTTCCTTAAAACAAAAAGATCCAATTGCAAAACCCACTTTATTTATTTATTTATTTATTTATTTATTCATAAGTTTATTTATTTATTTATTTATTTATTTATTTATTTATATTTAAGCCTGTGTTGCCATTTTATTCCTCAAAAGTGTTTGCAGATATTATACGTTTTCCTTCCATGCAATAAAACAATATACACAAAATAACATTCTACATCTCCTTCATTGAACATTTGAAGGCTTCAGCATGGAGGAGTTGGTGTTAAATCTATAATGAACTAATTTATGAGTGGCTCAGGAACTCCCGGGTTACAACTGACTGTATACGACTGTAGAAAGGATATTATATATAATCACACACTCTGGTGTTTAGAATCATTTATAATCACACTCTGGTGTTTAGAATCATTTATAATCACACTCTGGTGTTTAGAATCATTTATAATCACACTCTCTGGTGTTTAGAATCATTTATAATCACACTCTGGTGTTTAGAATCATTTATAATCACACTCTCTGGTGTTTAGAATCATTTATAATCACACTCTGGTGTTTAGAATCATTTATAATCACACTCTCTGGTGTTTAGAATCATTTATAATCACACTGGTGTTTAGAATCATTTATAATCACACTCTCTGGTGTTTAGAATCATTTATAATCACACACTCTGGTGTTTAGAATCATTTATAATCACACTCTCTGGTGTTTAGAATCATTTATAATCACACTCTGGTGTTTAGAATCATTTATAATCACACTGGTGTTTAGAATCATTTATAATCACACTCTCTGGTGTTTAGAATCATTTATAATCACACTCTCTGGTGTTTAGAATCATTTATAATCACACTCTCTGGTGTTTATAATCATTTATAATCACACTCTCTGGTGTTTAGAATCATTTATAATCACACACTCTGGTGTTTAGAATCATTTATAATCACACTGGTGTTTAGAATCATTTATAATCACACTCTCTGGTGTTTAGAATCATTTATAATCACACTGGTGTTTAGAATCATTTATAATCACACTCTCTGGTGTTTAGAATCATTTATAATCACACTCTCTGGTGTTTAGAATCATTTATAATCACACTCTCTGGTGTTTAGAATCATTTATAATCACACTCTCTGGTGTTTAGAATCATTTATAATCACACTCTCTGGTGTCACCTAAATGAGGATGAGGTTCTCTTCCGAGTCTGTTTCCTCTCAAGGTCTCTTCCTCTCCCATCTCAGGGAGTTTTTCCTCACCACAGTAACCTTAGGCTTGCTCACTAGAACTTAATACAAATAAATGTCCATTGTTTAAGGTGCTGTACAAATAAAATCGAATAACATTGAATCTTTAAATCCAAATCTCCTGCCGACTTCATGCTAGTCGTTGCTCCTCACAGGCCAGCGACGGAAGCAGGAAGGTGTTTATTATCGATGAGATTGGGAAGATGGAGCTCTTCAGTCAGGCGTTTATCCGAGCGGTGAGACAGGCTCTGGACAGCAAGGACTGCACCGTCCTGGGAACAATCCCGATTCCTAAAGGAAAACCTCTGGGATTAGTGGAGGAGATCCGAGCAAGGAAGGATGTCAAGGTCTTCATGGTAAGCCTATGAAAAAATATGACGCCTATGACGAAATGTTCGATTTTGTTAAACAATTTTGACGCACATTTGCTTCAGACTTCTGGAGGTTAGTTTCCTCCTGGTCCTCCCTTAGTCTAAAACATGTGCCATAGGATGATTATAATCTCTAATTTGTCTGGTTGATGGATGGATGGATGGATGGATGGATGGATGGATTGGCTGGCTGGCTGGCTGGAAGGAAGGAAGGATGGATGGATGGAAGGAAGGAGGGAAGGATGGAGGAAGCAAGGAAGGGAGTGTTGTGAATTGACCGAAGCTGGTCCAGTGTCCAGTCCGGTGAAAAGAAGCTTGCATTACAGTTTTAAAGGCCTTGAGTGGGCAGGCCTTGAAGGTGTGACAATACAAATGCTTGAGGTGATACTTCCCCAAGGGGAGGTAGACCTCACAGGGGTATGCTAATGCAAAAGCTTAGAGGTGATGCTCTTAAACAAAGCATTGAATGCGAGAAAGATCCCCAGAGTTTACTCCCAAACTGTAGGCTAGTTCACAGTTCCTGATCACCATCTGATTTGATCACCATTTGGTGGTGAGAGCTGGGATATGTAAATCATCATTCAAAGAGAAATGTATGTTACAGTAGATTCTAGAGTGACCTCAAAATATGTTTTCTTACAGGAGGAAAAGTTTTATTCATTCTAAACTCACTGGCTGACACTAGAAGAGAACTATAATTACTTTGATGCTGTAATATTTTACTCAGATATTGTGATGTATCTCTAATTATCACTATCAAACAATTGATAATTATCTAGTTATCAATTGTTTTGCTTAATTTATTTATTTTTACCTTCACAGGTTACAAAAGAGAACAGAAATGCCATTTTGGATGAAATTGTTGCTGAACTAAAGGAATGTCTAAAAATGAAATGAAGATCTCTAAGAAGACAAGAGGAATGGTGGAGAAAACCTGAGACAAACCTGCATGAGGAAACCAGATGGAAATGTTTTGGTCCCTGGGACAGTGTTTCTCTATTTTGTTAAATTCTGTAACTAGACCCTTCGTATTGGAGGAAGATCCTTTGTTCTAATGAACGTTTGGTCTGATGTTCAAGCTTCAGCTTTTTTGTTTGTTCATCACCTTTCAGTGTTTTACATTAGTGGATATAAACCGAGTTGTTGTGCAAGCTATAAAACTGAGCAGCTCTACTGCTTTTTATGAAGAGGTTCTTGCTGTAACGAGTCGATTTATACCACAAACATCATCAGTTTTCATTTTTTTCCATTTTATTTGCATTTATGCCACAGCACTAGACTCCGGAAACATTAAAACTGCCTTGACTTGGCAGAGAAGAAGGAGATATTTGATGTTAAATAAGATGTTCATTAATTTTCAGCAAATATTCCTGTCGCCATCTTATAGAAATTGATGCTAAAAAGAGTTTCTTTGATAAAATTTGGTGAAATCTACAGTGTCACATTCTGTTTATTTTTCCTACTCTTTTACAACCGCAGGCAGTGTCGCCTATTCATTTCAGGTCACATTTGAGTACTTATAGAAACCAGCGTCTAACAGCCTCCATCCTTTCCTTAACGTTTGTAACTAAAACCTTGAGGAAATTCCAGTTTAATTAGCATAAAGACCGGCATTTTCATCTTCTAAATGATCGTCACTGGGCTTTATTCTCTCTTTAATCTAATAATGTTGAATAGTTTAATATCCAAGTTAGATTTTAATTTAGTTCATTGGGTTTTTACAGCCTTCTGCTTGGATTTAGAAGGTTCAGAGACATTAGGGGGAGATATAGCGATCTTTTTAGAGACTGAACTGTGCTTGAAAATAGTGGCGCAATAATGAAAACATTAGGATTTTTTAAAATAATCCAGACTGTCAATCTGATTATTATTATTGATTATATTGATTAATTAATTGTGGGCAGCACTTTAGCAAGAATGTCCTGGGTTCGAATCCCGGGTCCGAACAGGCAGGGCCCTTTCTGTGTGGAGTTTGCATGTTCTCCCCGTGTCTGCGTGGGTTTACTCTGGGTACTCCGGTTTCCTCCCACAGTCCAAAAACATGTACATTAGGTTGATAGGTAATTCTAAATTCCCCATAGGAGTGAGTGTGAGTGTGTGTGGTTGTCTGTCTATATGTGTGGCTCTGTGATGGACTTGGACTATGGACCTGACCGGTCCAGGGTGTAGCCCTGCCTCTCGCCCAGTGTGGGCTGGGATAGGCTCCAGCAGATCCCTAATTAGGAATAAAGCGGGTATAGACAATGGATGGATGATTAATTGTAAAGAAGATGATTAAGTGAAAGGAGCATCAGAAAACAAGCTGTAATTCATTGCGCACCCAGTAGGTGGCTGTATTGGCGCTTATGGCTCATGTAGTAACACCGAGGAAGCGGAAGTAGTCGGATTTTTCTTCGCGATCTGTTGTATAAACACAATGGATTAAGGCCTGGATGAATCAAATAATCAATATGTTTTATTGGGAAATAATGTTTTTTTAAACTTTATTTTGCGTGTTTTGGTGATTAATTCGGAATTTTAAACCTTTACTTAAATAGAAATGGTGAGTAAAGGTTTCTTTGTGTCTTACTTTTTTTCCCACCGATTTGCGGCCATGGGAGTTTAAACACAATGAGCCGGAATACTGCAACAGTGTCAAGGATAATAATTAAAAACAACTAATTTGTAATTTAGAACATTTTTCTACATGACTTTTTAGTTAAGGTGTATGTGGTGTAGCTAAAGTATGAAGTATTTGTATGTGGTGTAGCTAAAGTATGAAGTATTTACCATACACGGTGTGTATGTTTGAGTTCTGCTCCATGTTTAAGGAGCAGCAAAGAAACAATACAAAAACAGTACAATATTTATACTTATCCCTCGTCTTTTATTGTCTAAATAAATCAATTAGAGCAGGGAAAGGTGTAAACAATAACAAAAAGAAAGAAACAAAGTCAGTGTGTGTGTGTATATATATATATTGGACCCATAATTTCTAGTATTTAGTTGTTGTTTTTTTTTGTTATATTGTGTACCCTTAATTTCTAGTATTTAGTTTTGTATTTGTTGTATTTTTTGTTATATCTTGTACCCTTAATTTCCAGTATCTAGTATTTTTTTTTTTTTTGTTATTTTGTACCCTTAAATTCTAGTATTTAGTATTTTTTATTTTTCAATTTTATTTATTTTATTAATTTTTTTTTAAAAAAACCTTTTAACCTATGCTTGTGGATACTGCTGGAAGTTGTAAATTTCCCAAATGGGATGAATAAAGTATCTATCTTAATTAATTAATTAACTAACTAACTAACTAACTAACCACCTTCCTCCAGAGTTTAATTGCAGTTGTTTGGCTCTTTCTCTAACCTTCATCTTTAACTTT
Source organism: Hemibagrus wyckioides (assembly GCF_019097595.1). NCBI lineage: Eukaryota > Metazoa > Chordata > Actinopteri > Siluriformes > Bagridae > Hemibagrus > Hemibagrus wyckioides. Next base: position 25,778,258 of record NC_080714.1, on the reverse strand, counting down.
TCTCACACCAGGACAGTGAGACTTCAGAGTTTGACCCGCATTCAGGACCGGAGATGACCATGAATCAGGACAACGCTCCAGTTTACTGCGTCTGTCGCAAACCAGACATCAACTGCTTCATGATGTAAGATATAATGTTTAAACTAAACATAAAAAATCCAGTGTATGGACTTAAAGGACACTGATATCAGTGTTCGAAGTCTTGGCAAGCAAAGTGCTGGGAAATCAAATTCCTGCACACAAATCTGTTGACATAATCATCATCTTTTTTCTTTTTTCTTTTTTAAATTTATATATCCATTTTGGTCGAGGAAGGGAAGCATTATTATTAGAGTAAAATTGAGTCAGTGGATCTGGTCCAAAATCTGATCCAATACCAGTCCAGTGTTTTGGGCCAGTATTGGCTCCAGTACCGATACTCAGCATCAGATTGGTAGATCCCTAGTAGCAGCTGTTATGATGCTCATAATGCACTATTTTGTGATTCACTCTTTTATCATACAGCGGTTGTGAGAACTGTAATGAGTGGTTTCATGGCGACTGCATTAATATAACCGAGAAGATGGCAAAATCCATTAAGGTGTGGTACTGTGAAAAATGTCGCAGTGAGTATCTTTTGGTGGAGCTCATTTTAGACTTTTGCATCTTGGCGTAACCGAAAGGAGCTTGCTTCTGCTTCTTCTTCTTCTTCTCCTCGTTTTTTTGGGGGGTCTATTTTGCTTAGCAAGGTTTGTCCTCTTTCCTAGGTAAGGACGATTCTTTAGAGATCAAATATCGTACCAAGAAAAGCCGGGACAGAGAGTCAGACGGAGACGAAATGGAGCGGCAGCTCGAGAACGACATGATCGATTTTAAGAACGATCGACGCCGCGGATCACGGGTAAAGCGACGGTGTCTTATAGCATGTTTGAAAATGGTTTGATTGTTAGCATTTGGTGTAAAAATGAAGACGTTTTTTGTTTTTCCGTGCCCTCAGATTAAGCGCTCGGCGCGCATGTGCGGGGAGTGTGAGCCCTGCATGCGGACGGAGGACTGCGCTCAGTGTGACTTCTGCAAGGACATGAAGAAGTTCGGCGGGCCTAACAAGATCAGACAGAAGTGCAGGCTCAGGCAGTGTGAAGTGCGTGCAAGGGTGAGTGTGTGTGTGTGTGTCAGGATTTTCCACACACACCTCAAATTGGTTTCACATTTGGGTATCAGACTTGATGTATTTCTGCAAACAGCTAAAAAAACAGCTAAAAAAAAAAAACAATGATCATCTTGTAGTTTTGCATAAGGAACCAGTTTAACGTGATATCTCAAGTCTTGCTAGCTATGAGAGATTTCTATACACAGCGAATGTCACACTTACTACACAATGATGAGGTAATGAAATGGATATGAGGTAGTATTTCTACTCAAATGTGTGTCATGCTTCTGAAACCACAGTTAGAATGAAATCTGAACACCATACTGTGGTACCTCAGTGGTTAAGGTGTTAGCCTCCACTAAGTTACCACTGCTGGGCCCCTTGAGCAAGGTCCTTAACCCTCAATTGGACAGTTGTATAAAATGAGATAAATTGTAAGGGCGTCGGCCAAATGCCAGAAATGCAAATGGTCTGGTTGAGATTCAGTTTTCTTGTGTAGTGTAGGTTTATAGTAGAAAATGTTGGCTCTGATACACCGATGTCCGGGACATTTCACCAGCCTAGAGACCTCCATCAGTGTTAAGATATAAAATGTAGAAATGTTGTAAATCTTATTGTGCTGATTTAGTGCAGAACAGAACCCCAGACAAGAGAAATACGTGATTTGTTTTGCTCTGAGAACGAAGCTGAAATGGAACTAACTCTGACTGTGTGAAAGTGTTGCAATCAGAGATTCTTGTTCGGTTAATTACGCCTGTCATCTTTCCCCTGCTGTCTGTCCTTGTAGTTCAGAAGGATGTGTTGTGAGTGTGTGTGTTTTTCTCACGCTGTAGAAAATGCTGCGGGTGAAGGAGGAGGAGATGTCCATGTCTAAAGGCAGAGATCGGTTCCAGGCCGACTACTCTCTGTCGGACGAGTACAGCGAGAACGAGCTGGAGCTCTACCAGCAGTACTGCGCCGGCAAATACGCCGACCACGTAGGTCACATCCACACATCAACACCACACGCAGGAGTCTGGCCACTCGAGTGTTTAAAAATAACTCCTGCCTCACTTGTGTCTCCATATACAGGAGCTCTGTAAACTCCAGAGACTCTCGAGCGCTTGTGCATGATTTTAGACTTTTTAGGTTTTAGATTTAAACGTATAGTCACGTGTGGATTTATTTTTTTTTCTCTCTCAGGGATGGAACAGCGATGAGGACGATGGGCCATACCTCGATCCCAACATGCGAAAGAGGGCCGTGAAAGTCAAGCACGTGAAGAGGAGAGAGAAGCGATCAGAGAAAAAGGTTATTGCTCCAGCCAATTAAAAAAAGACTGATGACTGATGCGAAAATAATAACTTCAATCAATTATATAAGATCTGTTGTTGTCTTTAGTACGTTGTTACTCCAGAAATGCTACGTTGATGAGCTGAACTTCTTTACCTTATTTCTCGCCCCTTTTAAATCATTTTTTGTCACGTCTGTCAGAAAGAGGAGAGCAAGCCCCGCAAACACAAACCGAAGCAGAAACACCGGGACAAGGTGCGGCACAGCGAGAGGACGGAATCCCGAGACGGCGGTGATGTCAGGCAGTGCCTCGGGCCAGGCTGCGTCGAATCGGCACGCCCCAACTCCAAGTACTGTTCTGATGACTGCGGCATGAAGCTCGCCGCCAAGTAAGACCCGAGTGATGCTCTCCTTTCCTTACAGAGTGGCAAAATAACACAGCGTGCTTATTATTATTATTATTATTATTATTATTTTATTGCGATATAACTAGCTACCTTTTCTCCCCTCCTCCATCAGCCGGATCTATGAGATCCTCCCTCAGCGTATCCAGCAGTGGCAGCAGAGCCCGTGCATCGCCGAGGAACAGGGAAAGAAGCTTCTGGAACGAATCCGGCGCGAGCAGCAGTTAGCCAGGACGCGGCTTACGGACATGGAGAAACGATTCCATGAGCTGGAGGGAATCATCGCTAAGGCAAAGCAGCAGGTGGTGCAGCATGATGAAGAGGTAAGATGGCTTCACTGTGGAGAGAGATGCTGTCGGTCTGTAGGTTAAGTTTTTATGACTACATTTTTATAATACCAGTGAAAATAGTTTAGTTTTCTTTTCTTTCTTTCTTTCTTGTTTTTTTGTGGTCTGTTAATGAATAGAACTTGGGTGCGTCTCAATCAGCTCACTAGTTTCACTAGGTCAGTCGTCAGGGCACTGATCAGGGAGTCGGCCATTTTAAGGTTTCTATCTCTTTCTTTCTCCCCCTCTGTCTACACCCTCTTCTCCCCCCCTTTTTTTCTCTCCCTCTCCCTCCCAATCTCTCTCTTTCTGTCCCTCTTTTTTTCTCCCCGTCTTTCTTTCTTTCTTTCTTTCTTTCTCTCTCTCTCTCTCTCTCTCTTTCTGTCCTTCTTTTTCTTTCTCCCCGTCTCTCTTTCTTTCTCTCGCTCTTACTTTCTCTCGTTCTCTCTCTCTCTCCCTCTTTTTCTTTCTTCGCCTCTCTCCCCTCTCTCTTTCTCCTGTCACTATTTCTTTCTCTTGCGCTCTCTCTCTCTCCCCCTCTCCCTCTCTCTCGCTCTCTTTCTCTCTCTTTCTGTCCTTCTTTTTCTTTCTCCCCCTGTCTCTATTTCTTTCTCTCTCTCTGTCTTCCTCTCTCTCTCCCTCTTTTTCTTTCTTCCCCCTCTCTCTCTCTTTTTCTTTCTCTCTCTCACTCTTGGCCAACTTTTTCTATAAAAGTTTATCTGTGATGTAGCTCTTAAGTGATTATGTACATAACCGATCTTTTACTTTATTTGACGTTCTATATATAAGGTTTTTAAAGAAATCCACTAGCTGGAAGCGTTGCTAGGATATGAAACAAAACAACGAATCCTTTAATAAAGTTCTTTTAATGTAAAAAATAATGTTAGACAGATATCAGCACTGGCTGGTGTTAATAAATGCCGAAAAAAACGACTCTCACCCCCTGCAGGTAAACGAAGGAGACGACGACACAGACCTTCAGATTTTCTGCGTCTCCTGCAGCCACCCGGTCAACCCCAAGGTGGCGCTACGTCACATGGAGAGATGTTACTCCAAGGTGAGCCGAATTGTTCAGTATAATCATGTGAATAGAGTAATCCTCCACTGATATTAAAAACATATTCCTCTTGTCTTGGAACAGTATGAGAGTCAGACATCATTTGGCTCTATGTATCCCACACGCATCGAGGGGTAAGTGAACGCAATTTGTTTTTCTAATAAAGGAATAATAAAAATGTAAGGTAGTCTGTTGGTTAAGACAAGTCAGATGCTTGTGTCTGGTGCCATGAGCCTGATATCAGTAAATCTTAACACACCTCAGTCATTCGTCTCTAAACATTTAGCGTGTAAATTCAATCTGCCTTTCAAATCTCAAGCTTTTCCTGTTTGCACTTAAATGCTGTGCTCTTGCCTGAGGTTCTTTACTTAAAGGAAGTGCAAAAGGAAGTTGATATGAGAAACGGTGCAGTAGATGGGCTGATAATTTAGTCATACAGTTTGCAAAATGCTTGTACCCAGAGTCTTTATTTATTTATTAGCTACATTAACCTTGACGCTCCATTGCAAATATAAACAAACTTTCATTTCATTAAACTCGTTCATTGTTTCTTTTTCTAGTGCGACCAGGTTGTTCTGCGACGTATACAATCCTCAAAGCAAAACATACTGTAAGAGGCTTCAGGTTCTCTGTCCTGAGCACTCCCGGGATCCCAAGGTAGGATTTTTACACACTCTTTCACCAGTTTATCCAAATTTGAAGCTTGTAAGCTATTAATAAATGTTCTGATACTGCTTATAAACCAGTCGTACTAATCCAGGATCTGCTGTTTGTAGGTTCCAGCAGATGAGGTGTGTGGATGTCCTCTGGTGCGTGACGTCTTTGAGCCCACGGGCGAGTACTGCCGGGTCTCCAAACGCAAGTGCAACAAGCACTACTGCTGGGAGAAGCTCCGGCGGGCCGAGGTGGACCTGGAGAGAGTGCGAGTGGTTAGTTCTGTCTTTGTTTTGGATGATTCATAGTGCACTGAATCAATGATAAATCACTTACTGTTCACACAAGGGTGTTCACACATGCTCTCTCTCTTTTTTTCTCTCTCTCTCTGTCTTTCTGTCTGTCTTCCAGTGGTACAAGTTGGACGAGTTGTTCGAACAGGAACGCAACGTCCGAATAGCAATGACGAATCGCGCAGGTCTCCTGGCTCTCATGCTACATCAAACCATTCAACACGACCCACATGCCACAGACCTGCGCGCCAGCAAAGACAGATAGCCTACCAGGACGCTTCTTTTATACGGTTTCTGCCCAAAATGGTTAGAAATAGAAAGTGTGTTTGATTAAAATGTACATTTAAATAACATTCATAATGTTGATTGCTTTTAAATGAAGGGTGTTGGATGATAACACTAGCAAAGAGACTTTAGAAGCTTAGTTTTGGGAGATGTTATCAGTGATGCTCTATATATATGTGTGTGTGTGTGTGTGTGTGTGTGTGTGTGTGTGTGTGTGTGTGTGTGTGTGTGTCCATACACATTAATTAATTAGTAATCATAAATGTTAGTATACTTATTAAAAACAGTTCTTGGTGCTTGTCTTGTTGGGAAAAATAAAGAAATGTGTATCATTGTGTAACCGTGGACATTACATTTCATTCTTTCAAATAAACTTTTATCATGTGGCAGTGTTTCATTTCTTTAAGGTGTCTCTTTTCTATCTTTAATATGGGATTTTCTATCCCACTGATGATTCTAAATTGCCCATAGGAGTGAGTGTGAGTGTGTGTCGTTGTCTGTCTATATGTGTGTGGCCCTGTGATGAACTGGCGACCTGTCCAGGGTGTACCCCTGCCTTTCGCCCAATGTATGCTGGGATAGGCTCCAGCAAATGACCCTAATTAGGAATAAAGTAGGTATAGACAATGGTTGGATGGATTTTCTATCCCTGTTGGGGAAACTTCAAACACTGGACACTTCAATAATGTTGCATTCTCTCTTTTTTCTTCATTTGTCAGATTTTGCCCTTCACTTTTTAGAACTGATGCCAGCCGATGTTTGTCTAATTGCTTTCATAGCTCGGGCAATAACAGAGTAAATTGAAGCTGATGTTAATAGACAGTGCTCTTGATGAAAGGCTTGACAATGGGTGACAGCGAAAATTACAAAAATCAATTCCTTCAAGTCAAGTCTTTGGTCAATTTTATGTAAATAAAATCATGCCAGTTGTAATTAGTAAAATGCTTGGGGGGGTAAATCACATTATACAGATACACTTTCAACCCTTGGCACTGAGGGCAGTGGTGGCTCAAGTGGTTAAGGCTCTGGGTTGTTGATTGGAGGCTCAGGGTTCAAACCCCAGCACTGCCGCTGTTGGGCAATTGAGCAAGGCATTGTATCCTAACTGCCCCTGTGCTCTGACCCCAACTTCCTCAGCTGGGATGTGTGAAGAAAAGAATTCCACTGTGCTGTAATGTATGTGTGGCGATAATAAAGGCTTCATGCCCTCAGTTCTTCTAATACTGTTAAATTCTGATGGGTCAGGTGTTTAATTCATTCTCGATATTATCGAATTAATTAAACTATATAGAATAGTTTATACTATTAATAGTGTATGTATATATATATATATATATATATATATATATATATATATATATATATATATATATATATATATATAGTTTATACTAATGCGCTTAGTGACACGTGACCTTGAGCATGATGGCCTGTCAACATAAACAAGTTGTTTAAACATTGATATTGATATTATGTTATTTTGGTTAGGAGATATTTAACTAGCATTTTTTCTAAGGAGTTTCCATTACCAGTGCTTTGTTACAGTCGGAGGTAAAGCTCTAACTTTAAGTTTATTGACATCCTCGCTAGCGCAAGATTAGCATATCGTGCGTCATCAGCGTGCGACGGTGCAAAGTCGGAATCGGGGGACGATTAAAAGCTGCACGGGCCCGGGTGAAGTGGGAGGCGTGAACACACTTAATGTGTGACATTAATTTGTGCAATTTACCGTAGTAAAGTATTAAAAACAGAGAATAACGAAACCTAGACTAACACGAACGTCACTACTGTGAGTAGCTACATTTATAAGGCAGCAAGATCTAGAGCAGCACCTGTCTCCATACACTTTTAATATTATTAATTACTTTGAAGCTAAACTGCAAACTGTATATTGTACAAAACTGTAGAAGGGTAGTAATCCGAACATATAATACATACAGAAGTACACATGTATACATACTGTCATAACTGATTAATAAAACGTGTCAAAAGCATTTTCCCCTTTATTACAGCCAAAAGCTGCAACATAAACAGAACGGCTGCAACGAAAAGGGTCTGCAGGAAATGATGTCATTACGTAAACAATTGTATCGCACATTTGACTATATAATGCACGTTGGCTGTATACAGCAACTTGTAACCTACTGGGAGAAAACCTATTATAGAGCTGTATGTTGTATTATTATTATTATTATTATTATTATTATTATTATCATTATTATTATTAGTAGTAGTAGTAGTAGTAAAAGTTGTTTTTTGTGAAGATGCATAGGTAATAAGGTAAGAAATAACAAAAAATACTAAATACAAGAATTTAAGGCTATAAAATAAAATATAATAAAATAAAATATACTAAATACTTGTTTTCATCCTTATCCTACTAGACCTGTGAATAGTTTTTGTTTTAAAGTTTTAACCCAACTTAATATATTTGAGCAGTATTATTAAAAATGTACTGAGGTGCCATTAGCGACCTTTGGCGTCATATTTACATTGTAAAAAGTCCGACATTAAAGCGACACCGAGCTGCAGACACTCAGTTCTTATGATCGGATGCCTCCACACGCTTTCATTTATAATTCATACATTTTCCCCCAAAAAAACATGGTCTACCATATGTAGACTAAAAGTCGCGAAATGCCTTGCTTGCCTGTTTACCGTAATGACGCGAAAACACGCGGCTGTGTATTTCCAAAAATAGAGCTTTAATCCCGATAAGTGCTCCGGCGCCAGAGGATGAGGAACGAAATCAAAATGTCGGAATCAAACACAGCAGTAGAGTCAAACTCCAGGAGCCAGTCCACTGAAATATCTCCCTGTAACACAAACAAAAGTCCAGATCCTTCATGGATTGAATATGGCGTGTGAGAACAGAGAAAATACCCATCTGTAACAAATGTTATAACCTCTGAGCTTTAGTTTTCAGACTGAAACAAATCACAGGCCTACTAGAATCCACATGAATACATAATAAGCAAAATAATACATAACCATATTACCGTACCTTGATGACAATAGTGAATAGTGAGGTCCTGCAAATGCTTCAGAAATGTATCCTACTTCATACTGTATACACTATATTGCCAAAAGTTTTGGGACACCCCTCCAAATCTTTGAATTCAGGTATTGTTTTTCAGGAGTTGGGCTATGCCTCTTCGTTCCAGTAAAAGGAACTCTTAATGCTTCAGCGTACAAAGCTATTTTGGACAATTTCATGCTCCCAACTTTGTGGGAACAGTTTGGGGATGACCCCTTCCTGTTCCAACATGACTGCACACCAGTGCACAAAGCAAGGTCTATAAAGACATGGACAAGTGAGTTTGGTGTGGAGGAACTGCACAGAGTCCTGACCTCAACCTGATAGAACACCTTTGGGATGAATTAGCGTGGAGACTGCAAGCCAGATCTTCTCGTCCAACATCAGTGCCTGACCTCACAAATGTGCTTCTAGAGGAACGGTCAAAAATTCCCATAAATACACTCCTAAACCTTGTGGAGAGCCTTCCCAGAAGAGTTGAAGCTGTTATAGCTGCAAAGGGCGGGACAACTCCATATTACATTCATGTGCATGTAAAGGCAGACGTCCCAGTTTTGGCCTGGCTCACAGTCTCCGCTCTAATTCATCCCAAAGGCATATTTTGGTTTACAGTTTTTCATCATGTATCCTACATTCTGCTGCTACATAAACAGAATGTAGAAGTTTCTATATTTAACAACTGGAAATGTGACCTTTAATATTACTAATTACTTTTCAAAGTAATGTTTTGAAGGTACATTACATGAACCTTTCTGGGTTAAAGATTATAAAGGTTTCCCCCAGCAATAATGAAGTGCAGAGGCAGTTAGTTTTTGTGTGTTTAATCTGTGTACTGTCTCCACTGTTATGTTGTAATTTTGACTATTGCGTTTCAAAAGTCAATTTATGTATTACATGATCCATTTTAGACCTCTAATGTCTAGGTGAGTGACTAGAATGATCTGAGGAAACGTTCATCCTTGTCTATCAGTAGGTGCGTTTACATGGACACTTTTTAATCAGATCGGACTGAATTCAATCAGACTGACGAATCCGATCGCAGCGTTTACATGAACACGGTATAAAGTAATCAGATTGTTATGTGCGTTTACATGACACATGATTAGAATCGGATTAGATCTTTTGACATGCGCACAGTCCACGAAAACATCCATACGTCATACGTCATTCTTGCGTCATTGCACATGTGCAGAACTTTCCAGGAACACATTCCATCCGAATTGACGTGTTTACCTGACACTTTTTTAATCTGATTGTGCTTCTAGTCCTGTTACGATCGGATTACAAGTGTCCATGTAAACGCACCTATTAGTCCTGAAGACTTTCCTATGGGGGAAAAAACTCTATGCTGAATTCGTCTTGTCTTGTAACTGATCATTTGCTGGATTCTTCATCTTGGGGGCATGATCAATTTGCGAAGCGGTAAAATAATAATAATAATAATAAAAAAAAAAACCTGGACGCCTTCATGTTTGTTTTCGTTAGTAACAAACCTAGCCAGCTAACTGTCCTGAGCGATGTTCATTTACATCCTCAAGCAGTGCACTGTATTATCAGTGTAATAGAATAAACAAGCAAACTGATGCAAATTGATGAGTAGGTGTTTGCTTTGGCTTTCATTGGGTGAAGTTTGGGAATTAATTGTTGCAAGCTCTAACCTGGTTGTTACACGGCGCCAGCAGTGGAGACTCCTTCTATACATGCTGAATAAATGTCTTAACCACATCAATGTTTGTTAAATAACAGCACCTTTAAAAGCAGCAGCGACTCAGATGTATCATCAGCATGACCCTGTGAATGAGGTGGAACCATTCAATGTGACTGTATGTGCACCAATGTAAACCTATTGTTTAAATCTAAAACAATTGTCGGTCGAATTCAACTGCTGTCAGAGCTGACCATCATCTGACCAATCAGAATGGAGAATTCAGTAGCGTTTGGGTTCCAAGTTATTAGGTGTGTACTACATTGTAACAAGACTTCACGTGCACGTTTTCTATTTGCAAACTAAGCCAACGGTGAGGCGGTGCGATCATGCACGATGCGTTGAACACGCTGTATAAGAGAATAGTTGCGTGAAAGAGCCGATCGATCGACGTTGGGGTATTTTTTTCTGTTGCGTGAAAGTAGTCGTCGGACTTCCCCCGGTAGCTCGCACATGCTCAGTAGCGTGCGCAAAGTATCGCTAATCGAAGGAGACACTCGGAACGGTCGGCAACGACGGCGCGAGCTCGACGTGTTGTTTGGTAAGAGTCCATGTCCTCTGTCCTCTCTCTCTCTCTCCCTCTCTCTCTCTCTCCCTCTCCACCCCCTCCCTGTGCTATATAATAATTTTTTTTTCAGCGCAACGAGCGATTGTGTTTGCATGTTGTGTTCGCGCGTGCCGCTAAATAATAATAATAATAATAATAAATCAAGCATACGCGCGAGCTCGAGACGTCTACAGCTTAACGTGCGCGAGACATCGGATATCGGAGAGCGATGCTTCTTTTTTTCCGTGCACGCGGGGCTTGAGAAAAAGAGAGCAGGGAGAGTTGGGATTGCAGAAACTGGTGGGGGCTGAGAGCTTCACTCTCCACTACACAACAGCAGAACGGCGATTTCCTGTTCAACTTTGGCTCTGGAACAAAACAACTGAGTTTTGTTGTCACTTTGTCACTCGTTGTTTAGCGTGTGATATCTTTAAGAAAGGAAAAGAAAAAAAAAAAAAAGCAGCGCGTGACTCGGCTCCTTCCCTCGCTTCAGAAATGTTTGCACCGCTGCACGCGCTTGCAAGTCCCGAGGGTCGCCCTAGCTAGCTGTCTAGAAAGTGCACGAGCCATTTAATACTATCTTCACAAGATTAACCCCTAATGCATTTTTGCTTTTAATTGTTGTTCCCCCCTTCCTGCAACTCATCACAATGTTGCCTCCGTTGACCCAAAAGAGATATTCCTCTATGTCAGTGAACAAATCTGAAACTTCCCCACGTCTGTCATGTTGACCCACTCGGAGTTAGCAACACATAGCTAAACCTAGCTGTTTACACTTCACACAAGTCGCTATTATTTACACTTTCCATACAGGAAATGTTACACAACTGACCAAAACAATAAAACCAGGATGTTGGTATTTTGTGCACTTTTGTGAATGGCACAGTTTTGTGCATGTCATCAGAAAGAGATTAAAATTAATATTAGTGGGAAATATATTCCCAAGAAAAATACAGTGTACAGCACGGTGACAACAGTTTTATGTAGTTAGCTTGCATACATTGGTGTTTTTGTGCCATTTCTGTTTGTATTTTGTATATGAATTTGTGAAATAATCTAGTTCGTGCCGTCAATATTAAATAAAACCTGGACGAGAGCAATATTTCTGAACGCCGTTTTTGCAATTTTAGTAACATTTTGTCTCCACAACATCAGATTTCTAACAGGACACTAGACTTTCACTGGTTTAGCTGTTTGGGTAAATATACATATATATATATATATGTATGAAAAAGTTCATCTCTTATTCGTCTTAAATTCTGAACATTGTCTGCCAGTCAAGAGCCGTTACCATAGAAACGATAACGTATTGGAAAGGGCGCATGATATATTAAAATAAATAAAAGCGATGTTGCATTACATTCTACAACGATCAGTGTCCGAGTTAATTGTTTTGTATGAAACATGTGCGTAACGTGACGCTAATCTGTGGCAATTGATTGCGAAAATCTACGTGAAAAAATCTCATTAGACTTGGATTATGTGCAGCATCCATCGTTCAAGTCAACCTGAATGAGCTGTTGCTATAGAAACGATATCGTTTCGGAAAAATAATTTTTTTGGATGTAAAGGAATAAAACATTTCATTGGTACAACGTCAAATATTTCAGAGTAGATCTGTGACCATAAGTGATCGGTGTATCATTCATGTGTGCACGATGACGTGATCGGTTACGAAGAATCTACGAAATGACACGGACGTTTAAGCACTTTCGGTTGTGTTCACATTCTGAGAGAAGCTGGATATTTAATAGATCCAAAAATGAAGAGTTTCATTGCTGAAGATCCGGCGTTTTTCTCTCTGCATGCGCCGATAATGAGTAATGCTTGTTTGCTGGATCGCTAGTTTGATATTTGGACTTTTTAGCAGTCACGTGAGAAAAGTGCACAGCTTGGCAGAAAGCGTACAGGAAGTAACTGTTGTTATTGTTCTGTCTGTTACCTAGATGAGGCGTTTTGCAGGATTCTGCAGCTGCAAAATCTAGACTGAATATAAAAGTACTATACGTCGATCCTGTCTATCACACTGCAGCGTGCACGCAGTCTATAATGCTATAATGCCATGTCAAAGCTTTATACTGTGATTGCAGCAGCATTTAATACACTGTAGTCAAAATCCTCTTTGTTCAAGATAAATATTAGGGATATAGCTTTCACACGATATGATATGATTTTGCTTTATAAGGAAACTATTTGATATTGGACCGTAGTTTTGAATCTGCTGTGATGTGATACTTCTGATCAACGTTCAGTATTATTTCAGTACTTTTCACTAGACCTACCTTTAATTTGCGAACAACGATAACGCATAGAAGACTAAAATCTTCTAAAATGGGAAAATCACTCTGCTAGACTATTTATACATCACTTTAAAAATATAAATTATCCTTTTTTTCCTTTTACATTAATTTTTCTGTTACACTTTTGTCTTTTTTCTGTTGTTTTCCCTTTATTTTTACACTTGCTTGTCCTTTTTTTTGCTAAGATTCATGATTGTCGCATCGATTCGTTTCAGTTCTTGCCTCTTAAATCGATTTGTTGGATCGTTTCACCCCTAAAATGATTTTTTGGGGGGTTTGTTAATAGTAGGAAAAGCTCCACAGAAAGATGGGCCAGCACTATATGCTCTTGCTTTGCATACTGTAGCTTGTTCATTGTGTTCTCAGTGCTGTAATGATTAATAATACTTGTAATAAAGGCAAGGCTTTGGAGATGATAATATTATACAGTAAGGATATGGCATGTGGCATGGCCTTCTCTTTGAGATCACAGTCTTGGGGGATATGTGCATAATATAAAAAACTTAGAGCATATGATTAGAAATAGAACAAAATAAATACAGTTAGAGTTGACGGGTAGAAATATGCAGTGACGCCGCATCAAATATACAATTCGGCGATGACGTTCGGTTAATAATAATACTTCTTAAGCTACGTTCTGTTTCATTACTCTGTACTACAGTTCAGTACTATTAACCTGAAGTATTTTATTAGTTTTTTTAATGAAATTATTAGTCACACAGTGCGAGGGAGATGTAGCTGAAGATTCGATTACACTTCCCAGCACATCCCTGTTATGAACTGAATCGTAATAATAAACTTATTAATGCAGATGTTTACTGCAAGACAGGAAATTGTTATAAGTGTCACTGCAGATCAGGTCATTTAGGTTGCAGCAATAAATAGCTTGTCGAATGTAATATTACACTTCAGCGAAATAAATCAGTGAAGTCTTAAATAGTGTCTGTTACAGTATATATATTTTTTGTCCTTTTTTTTGTGGCAATATAGGCTTAATGCACGTATTTGGGGCAATACGGTCTCAGTGACAGTCTCAGATACAGTCGATGTCATGATGCTAATTTTGTACGTTACCTCTCATTGGGTGATTCTGAAATCTGTCCATGTCCTTAATCATCTACCGATTAGGCTAGGGTTTTATGTGAACAAGGCTAATTGTTTTTTTCTCCCCCCCCCCTTTGTAACAAGAGGAAGAGATTTTCTATAATCTGTATTTTGCTTTAATAAACCCTGGGCATGTTTGTGTGTGTTTTTCTGTCATGGCTGGCTTTTTTTTTTTTTTACATTTGCCGTAGTAATGGCGCTGCGCTGCGTCGCAGATATCGAGACGTTGGCCGCTTTTATTGGCCTCCCTGCACGTCTCTGCCCGGCTCACTGGGATACCGTCGCCATGGCAACCGCTCGTGTTTTTTTATTATTTTCCCCTCCTCCCCCTCGCTTCTCTAAATATTCTCCGTCACATTGCAGTCGAGCGTGTTGTGCTAGCCTCAGGCCGTGCAAAGGGACCTCTTTAGAATGAGGGCTTTCTTTTTATTGCTGCTGTCTTCCTAGCCTAGATGTGAATGTTAGGGCCTAGCTAATAATTTGGCTTTTTCTTTCCTTGTTTCTTTCTTTTTTTTTTTGCAGGTGATTACCATTGAACAGCTATTGGTAGTATAGTTTATAAAATGATGAAGGGTTTTGAGACACGTTTCCTCACGTCTGACTCAAAATAATAATAATAATAATAATAATAATAATAAAAAACCACATCCATGCTAGGAGATGTTATGAGGCAGTTCTGTTTCTACTTCATCAATACAGAGGAGTAGGAGAGGCCTCAAATGACCTGCAGAAATCCTCTGAACTTGGCAATTTAGTTAATAATTTAACATCATTCCATGTAAGAGGATTCATTAATCATCCCAGTATCTGCCAAAGCAACTGGGATAATATTTTGGTTTTGAGAGAGAAACAGCGAAGGGATCGAGTGCAGATTGATAAAAATAGATTATTGATGTAGTTAAACTGCTTCGTTTCCCCCTCAGCAGTTCAAAATGCAGCCTGCATCTACGTGTCTTGCGGTCTGAAGCCGTCACAAGGTAAAAGGATGTGACTCCGTCTGGCGTTCAGTCTTCCTGCTATGAGCCGAGATCTGTCGGCTTGAGAGCGTGAGATTAATGGAAGGTGTGACGGAAGAGTTGAGGGAACATGCGGAGAAAGGGCAGGATGAGGCAGGACCCGCTTTAGCGGACGACACGCTTCCGATCGGGAAGGACGATCCATCCGTCCCTGCGGTCATGGATCCGGGCGAAGACGAGACGGAGCCGCCTCCTGATTGGCTGGAGCCGTTGGAGGACTGTGAAGACGAGGGTGATGAAGGCGTGGAGATTGACAGGAGCAGCGAGCGAAGAAACCGAAGGGGCAAAAATGCTGCGTACGTCCTTTTTTAAACTTTTTTCTCTTACATATCCTAAGCATGTTAATAGCTTTTGTGTTTAAATATCACATTGTAAGTGAAATACAGATCTGCAAGCTGACTACATGTTAACGGTCACACACATACCGTCTTTTGTTTGTGACAGGCGGAGACGAGGGAGGCCGTCAGTGTCCGCCAACTGTGCCTGGGTGGACTGTCCTGACCTGGGAAGTGGCTGGAAGCGAAAAGTGATCTTTTGGCGTGCGGGCAAAAGCGCAACGTATTACCTGAGGTAGAGTGCTCACGTTGGCCTTTAGATAGTCTGCATATCCTATACACTGTTATTTTAACCCTTTCCTCCTTTTAGCTAAAGATGCTAACTTCTAACACTGAGGAAATATAATATTTAACACCTCTGATATTGACTACAATCTAGGAGATATAGTCACTTCTAACACTGTTGAATTCCCAAATCTCTCTGGTCAGAAGGGTAAGAAAATAAAACAATGAGGGCGTCGAAGATCTTAATGAAGAAAAAGTTTATTACAGTGAGGCAGCGACAAAATACACTGGAACCTCGGCATCCGAATGTCCTCCCTTAAGAATTGATATTTTGCAAAGAAATTTGCATCGGCATACGAAGCATTTTTGGGATACGAACAAACCGAACCAGAACCGAACGCCGGCTAAGTTGCGCGTACGTCTAAAGCCGTTCAAAACATGTTAGCATGTTAGCCAAGCAAAGGGACAATACCAACGTTGCCTTCGGCATGCCTTCAAAAGCTAGGTGAATTTTCGGCCGTTTTTTTGACAGATTGGTGGCGTGGGTGATCTGTTCTATTTTTAGCCCAAGCTTGGTGGCACGACTTCCTGTGATGAGCCTTGACATGGAATGCTTGGCTTGGGTCAGTTCTTTGTAAGCAGCCGTACAGGTTACATACGCTTTGTATTGGTCATAATGGTAATGTTGTAAGTTAAGAGGTTGGAATAGAAGTCAAAGTCAAAGAAGCTTTATTGTCACTTCAACCATATATAGCTGATGCAGTATACAGTTAAACGAAACCATGTTCCTCCTAGATTATCTATGGATTATGGATTATCTGCACTTACATTATTTCTAATGGGAAAATTAGTTTCACCATAGAAACTTTCACCTTAAGAACTCACCTCCAGAACAAATTTAAATCGCTTTGTAGGCAAATTGAGTGTAAGAACTGAGTATCACCCAAATGGCCGGGTGATACTGTCCTTTAGCCAGACGTCTGTAAATAGTAATCATGGCCACACACACACCTTGGCTTTTTCACCCAAATGGTCGGGGGGATACTGTTGTTTAAATGGTAATCAGGGTCCCAGACTCCTTTGTTCAGTGATGGTCCTTGATGTCTCTCTGCCACTCCAATGCTGAAACTGACTAAAGCTTATTTATTTAGTGTTCTAAACATATTCTATGTGATATTTAAACCTTTTTTGGGAGTGAGCTCCTTCTGACACTTGTGGAATCTGGGTTGAGGCAGTCTGTACTTTCTTACAGAAGGAGTTGATTAATTTTCCAAAACATCAGGAGTGCAGCTGCCCGGCAAATCACAGGGTCGACTTAGTCTTAGTTTTTTCTACAGTAACAGCTTTCTACAGTAACAACAAATACAAAACAATTGTTTTTACAGTAAGGTATTTTTTTTTTTGTAAGGAGACCTAACAAGGAAGGAGTCTCCAGTGTCAGTGTTTTATAAAAATCCCTTTTGGTAAAATGCCTTCAAGTTTAAATTCAAAGTCTTTCACACCTTACAATGAAATTCTTTGTGAATCCTCCTAGCAGACTATGCTATAAATTATAAGGACACAAAAAAGGCATAAATTACAAAATACAAAATTACAAATAGTGCAAGATGCAAGCAACAAAATTCTGTGCATGTTATAAAGTCCTATAATGGTAGACTGGGTCCATATTGATATTCAGGACGCAGAAGTTTATGCTTTGTGTTTTTTCTGGAACAAGATCTGCATAAAACAACACAGAGCTACATAACACAACACTGAGCTACATAAACACAACACTGAGCTACATAAACACAACACAGAGCTACATAAACACAACACTGAGTTACATAAACACAACACAGAGCTACATAAACATAATACTGAGCTACATAACACAACACAGAGCTACATAAACATAATACTGAGCTACATAACACAACACTGAGCTACATAAACACAACACTGAGCTACATAAACACAACACTGAGTTACATAAACACAACACAGAGCTACATAAACATAATACTGAGCTACATAACACAACACAGAGCTACATAAACATAATACTGAGCTACATAACACAACACAGAGCTACATAAAACAACACAGAGCTACATAACATAATACTGAGCTAAATAACAACAACAAATAGCTACATAAACATAATACTGAGCTACATAACACAACACAGAGCTACATAAAACAACACAGAGCTACATAACATAATACTGAGCTAAATAACAACAACAAATAGCTACATAAACATAATACTGAGCTACATAAATACAACACAGAGCTACATAACACGACACAGAGCTACACTATATTGCCAAAAGTATTCGCTCACCCATCCAAATAATCAGAATCAGGTGTTTCAATCACTTCCATGGCCACAGGTGTATAAAATCAAGCACCTAGGCATGCAGACTGTTTTTACAAACATTTGTGAAAGAATGGGTTGCTCTCAGGAGCTCAGTGAATTCCAGCGTGGAACTGTGATAGGATGCCACCTGTGCAACAAATCCAGTCGTGAAATTTCCTCGCTTCTAAATATTCCACAGTCAACTGTCAGCTGTATTATAAGAACGTGGAAGTGTTTGGGAACGACAGCAACTCAGCCACGAAGTGGTAGGCCACGTAAACTGTCGGAGCGGGGTCAGCGGATGCTGAGGGGCATAGTGCGAAGAGGTCGCCAAAGAGAGCGCTTCTCCATCTGGCAATCTGATGGACGAGTCTGGGTTTGGCGGTTGCCAGGAGAACGGTACTTGTCTGACTGCATTGTGCCAAGTGTAAAGTTTGGTGGAGGGGGGATTATGGTGTGGGGTTGTTTTTCAGGAGCTGGGCTCGGCCCCTTAGTTCCAGTGAAAGGAACTCTGAATGCTTCAGCATACCAAGACATTTTGGACAATTCCATGCTCCCAACTTTGTGGGAACAGTTTGGAGCTGGCCCCTTCCTCTTCCAACATGACTGTGCACCAGTGCACAAAGCAAGGTCCATAAAGACATGGATGACAGAGTCTGGTGTGGATGAACTTGACTGGCCTGCTCAGAGTCCAGACCTCAACCCGATAGAACACCTTTGGGATGAATTAGAGCAGAGACTGAGAGCCAGGCCTTCTCGTCCAACATCAGTGTGTGACCTCACAAATGCGCTTCTGGAAGAATGGTCAAAAATTCCCATAAACACACTCCTAAACCTTGTGGACAGCCTTCCCAGAAGAGTTGAAGCTGTTATAGCTGCAAAGGGTGGACCGACGTCATATTGAACCCTATGGATTAGGAATGGGATGTCACTTAAGTTCATATGCGAGTCAAGGCAGGTGAGCGAATACTTTTGGCAATATAGTGTAATAGTAATAGTACTTATTTATAACCTATTATAAAGATATACAAAAATATACAGAAGACAAGAACAACAATAATAATAATTATTATAATAATTATTGTTATTATTATTTACAATCTGTTAATAAAAATATACAAATAAACAAAAATATACAGAGTGCTATAATAATAATAATAATAAAAACTTGGATTCTGATGACAAAATAAAGAAACTATCAATATAAAATCGCATATGATATAGTGTTTTCCCTCTGGGATGGACAGATTAGATTAGATTAGATTAGATTAGATTAGATTAGATTAGATTAGATTAGATTAGATTAGATTAGATTAGATTAGATTAGATAGATAGACAGACAGACAAACTCTCTTCGGTTGGCTTCGCTTGGCTTTCCACTGACGCAAACAACTTAGCCGGCCTTCGGATCGGATCGCTTCATTCATATGCTTAAAATGCTTTGTTTGCTGATGCCAATTTCATGCAAAATTTCAATTATTAAGGTGAAAAGTTGTAAGGGAGGGCATTCAAAAATACAAAAATACAAAAAAGGTGCTAGGGAACTAAGACCATTAACCCTCAGATGTATAAAAATGAGATAAATATGTCACTCTGGATAAGGGTGTCTGCAAAATGCCATATATTGTGAGTAAAAAAAATAAAAAATGTTGTCAAAGTGACGTGTATTAATTTTCCTCCAAGTAGACAACATGTAGATGGTGCGCCTTACTCTTTAGTGACGTCTGAAAGAAATGCAGTATGTTTCACCAAAGCCTCTTCTCTCTCTGATTCTTTTTGCAGTCCCAAAGGCGTGCGCTTCAGGAGTAAAGTCCAACTTGCCAAACACCTCAAGGCTGACCTGGCTCTCTTTGACTATAAAGAAGGAAAGTTTGTGGATGCTATTACCCCCAGAAAGGTAAACAATATTCCAAAGGTTTTTTGTCATCTGTAAAATCAGCTATAGTTTCTCTGGATAGACTTCCACCTCAGGGCCTTTTTCACAAACTTTGAGTGTGTTTCTTTATGTGGAGCCAAGATGGAAAATTAAAATCGATGTTTTTTAGGGACTTTTATTATTGTTATTATCAAGTTTGATCGATTTTTTAAAACTCAGCACTGATTTAGAACAAAATCATAAATATATTTGGGAGCCATACGTATTCATCTTTTTGTAAATGTGCAATAACACAAGGACACTTTTCTTTATAGTTTCTCTATTTTTATAATAAAATTCATTATTATTATTATTAGTAGTAGTAGTATTATAGTCCTCTATATTTTGTTTTTTTTAAACGTATTGTAAATAATAACAATAGTAATAATGTTATTATAATATATTATTATTATTATTCCGTATATTTTTGTATATTTTTATAACAGGTTGAAAATTATATATATATATAGTATATATATATATATATATATATATATATATATAATATATACTCAAAGTATATATATAATATATACTCAAAGTATATATATAATATATACTTTGTATATTTTGTGTATTTATCTTATCTTATGTTAGTAATGGTTTGTGTAGGACACTGTAAGTGTTTATTAGAAGTAATATGTTTAGGAGACGATTATATTTCCAGTAGTATAGTTCCAGCAAGTTTACAGAAGTGGTTAAAGCTCTGTAAAGCTATGCTCTTTTCTTTTTTTCTGATTTTATTTCATCTTTCATTATGTGCCACGTCATGCCCACAGTCCCTGCTCTACGGCAGTAATGAAAACAGGAATTCATCCAAGTACTTCTCTAGTTCTTGTAGAGGTCTTAATGAGAATAAGATGAAGAGATTTAAGTTAAGAGTAAGACAATGAGAATCGAGTGAAGGCATCTTTGTGTAAATGTTTATTTCTTTGTTCCTGGTTTGTTCTCACACTACACCATTCTCTTTGTTTTTCATTATCTTTTTACCATCTGTGGTTTCTCCAGCGCCGAAAAACTCGTGTGAAAGAAGGCACCAGGCGCTCGAGGCTTTCTTCCTCCAGGGCCAAAACTCCGGACTTGGACAACGCTCGAACCTCTGAGAACTTAAGCACGCCGCCTCAGAACGGACCCCTCAGCCCCCAGAGACCCCACCTCATCCCTATACCACTGTCCATCTCTCCACCTCTAAAGAGCTCCTACAGAAGCCCCCCAGAGCTTACTCCCGTCTCCCCCACCATCCTCCAACAGCCTAGTCCTTCACCCTCGCTCAAACTGGATGATCTGACAGTTCAAACCAACTCGGTATCTCAGTCCTGGCTCCAGTCCTCTTTGGCTCCGGTTAGCCCCATCAAAACCCCAGAGAGTGACTTCCCACCTTATCCAAATGGCCAGACTGACCTCCATCCAAACCCCGCGACACAGCTGGACCCTGAAGGAGGAATCAAGGATCATGGCCTTCCTCCTCTCGAGTGAGTAACATGCAGCATGCTTTGCTCGCCATGGCAAAATGGTGAATTCCCAAAAGAACTAGCGTGAAGCTTCTCGAGACGTTCTCAGTTTGCTTTAATGCTCTAAGATGATTTGCAGATATACCAGCGCTGTTCAAGGATTTGCTGATTGCTGATCTTGTTTTATATGGAACAATTATTTTATTATGTAGCACTTCTACCACTAATTATAATAACAGTCAAATGAGTGAAGTGCTTAAGATGGGTTATACTGCTTCAGGAGATCAGCAAGCTATACCGAAGCTAAACATGTCCGAATTTCTTTTAACGTCCAAACATTTAAATGTAGATAATGAAAATAATTATTTTACCATCAATTGTGAGAGTCAAATTATTCTAAAGTGTGTGTTTTTCCTCAGGGTAACATGCTAACAGGGCTACGTACATCAGGATTAGTAATATAGCATGTGAGGAGTATACTAGAACTTTAACATTAAAAATGGAGAGGGATTGGTGGACAGGAGGAAAGATGAAAGGATAGTAAGCAGGTTCAAGAGGAGGGATGGTGAGCATCCTTTCTGAGGAGGAAGGAAGGATGATGAGCAGAGCCTGGAAAGTGAAAGGGAGAGAAGGTTAACTGGCATCCGGACGAGGAGGATGACGGAAAAACAGACAGATTGTGAGCAGGCCAGTAGATATGGATGGATGGTGGGATGGAAACAAGATAAGTAGAGAAGGATCTGAGTGGGATGAGATCAGTAGGAAGTTCTTTTAAGCATTTTTTAAAACTCTTTCTCCTAGATCAGCAGATCAGTTTTGTTTCTGTGAAATCTTGTAGTAAATTTATAGTTTGTATTTTCTCTTTGGCTGAAATTTGGTTACATCTTTCTTTTTATTTCAGAGGCTGTGCAAACTGCGGTTGTAAATACCCTGGGATGGGAAGTGGGAAGCAGCTGCTGTGTCGAAAATGCAGACGTGTGTGAAAATTTTTATTCTTTTTTTGTTTGTTCTGTTCACGTTTTCAGTACACAAGATCGAATAAACCCGTTTTGTTTTTTTTTCCAGCAAGGAGAAATCAGCATCCTCATATCATCTTCAGGAAGGTAAATATTTTCAGCATATAATTGTTTTAAGATCTTATTGTCGGATTGTTCTTTCAAGAGCAGAAAGAACTGAACTCAAGGTGTGGTGGAAAAGGTTGAACCGTATTCAAAGTTAGGCAAATTAGAAGAGGCGGTCACATAGCGCAGGCCACGCCTCCTGTCAGAACAACAACCAGGGATGATGTCCTGTGCCTGGGTTTGGTGAGGAGGTCAGGAGGGTTTAATAGTCCACTGACATGCAGAATAGAACTGACAGAAATTAAAGTTTTCATGATCAATCACAGCTCTTTTACAGATTGGAGGTGCCTTTCTCCTTTTCTAATTCCTTTTATAGGATGGAGATTTTTCATTCTTCTTCCTCCATGTATTATAGAGCATTAATACTCTGATTATAATACTCTTACTCTGTCTTAGTCTGTTTTTATTCATAATTATTTAATGAGGCCTGCTTTTGTAATTGGCTGAATTGGCCAACTTTGTCAATACCAATCTGGAGCTAGTTGAGGTGAGAGTGTATTTTCTTTTTCACTTCATGAACCTGCTTCTTCTTTCCCCTCCGTTTTTCAGACCGTACACAAGGGGGAGCTGTTACGTAGGAAGCTTTCAGATGCGTCTTTGATGAAAGGGAGAAAATCCACTTGAACCCACACCCAGAGGATCTGATAAAAACATATTAGCACAAGCAAAAAAATAAATAAAACCCTGGGTGCTGTGTAAAAGTGCTTCAATGACATGTCCTTGCTCCGATGTTCACATTTTTGTGCGCGTTTAATATGATTCTGTTTTTTAAGGTAGGACAAGATAGGTGGATTCTGGGAAACTCCAAAAATGACATTTCCCTTGTAAGTCTACTTTAAAAAGCTTATTGTTGTTTCTAGAGTTATAAAAAAAATAAAAAAGAGACGTTGCTTGTTTATTAATTAATTAATTAATTAATTATTGTTTTTTATAGAAAAAGAAGATTCCCTCTTTAGGGAAGAGACGCCATTCTTCTGTGAGTGTAAAAGCAGAGCGTCGGTTAAATCATATCTCATAAAGAGATAATTATAAGATGTAACATGTTAATGAGGCAGAGTAAGACTTTTACGAGATACGGTCACTTTTTGCCGGTGCCTAATTGTTTTTGTCTGATCTGCAGAAGTCACTCAGATTGATGGCTCAGCAGGAAAAGGAAAAGGAAGAGATTAAGAAGGTGAGATTTTCATGCCTGGTGTTGCTCTAGATCAGACAAAACTGATACTGAATACTTAAGTGTAATGTCGTCGTGCCTTATTACACATAATAACAGGCAGTATGTTTGTTTAGGAAGTGCAGCAGGACAGTGATGACGATGACGACGGGCCCGACGGCGGACCCGATGATGACGATGATGTGAGTTTTTTATTAATCACATTTCATATCTTGTATTCTTTAGTGTTATTTGTTCCACTATATAAACGACCTGTTTTGTTGTCCCGGTCTTTGCCGTGGTTAGTGTGGTCCAAGGAAACGCAAACGTCGAATGTGCGGTCAGTGTAAAGCCTGCCTTCGTAACGAGAACTGTGGAAAATGTGATTTTTGCTTGGACAAGACCAGATACGGCGGCCCTAACAAGCTGAGGCAGAAATGTCGGTTTCGACAGTGTCAGGTCCGGTCCCGCCTTCAGGTAAACACTGTTTTACATCATTACTATAATCAGCCGCATTCATGATAGATAGATAGATAGATAGATAGATAGATAGATAGATAGATAGATAGATAGATAGATAGATAGATAGATAGATAGATAGATAGATAGATAGATAGATAGATAGATAGATAGATAGATAGATAGATAGATCTAAGTTGAAAATCTTAATAGTTCTACTGAATAAAATGATGTAGTTTCCATTTAATCTAACGGTTCTGTTGATTCTTACTGACCTCTTGAAGCAGTATAGCCATGAATATCTCGAGTGTTTGCTATAAGAGGTATCTCTTTTTCAGACAGGGTCACTTAAATACGCCCGTTCTGTCGATTTGGTGGACTCGGGACAGGGCGAGCCGAGCTCCCGGAAGCACGGCAGACACTGGGGGAGGAGGAAGATGAAGCGTCGTTCAAGAAGCAGCAAATACTGTACGGACGACGAAAACGACGACGACGGCAAATACGAAGGCAGGCATTCGCCCAGGAAAGGACGAAGGGGCAGGCCAAAGAAACACGGGCACCACTTTAAACGAGTGAAGGACGAAGAAGAGGATAAGGGGTCGGATCCTGATATCGAGGACGAAGGACCAGGCGACCTGGAGCAGGTGAGAGAAACGTGATACAATGATATAAGAAGTAGTGATTTGATAAAGGGTATAAATGCTCGTTCTATTATTTATAAAGATTTGAATCTCAACTGGTCTCGTCTCAGAACCCATATTTTAACCCGCCCTTTAACTTCTGGCATGAAACAATTTAAGAAACAAATTTTTTACAAGAAAATCATATACAAATAAACTTACGAAAATTATATGAACACTTCACTAGAGGCAGCAATAATATGGTAATATTTCCATATTTTAAATTACAGCTATTACGTCCAGCCATTAAAGCATATTGTACCACTTCCGACATGATTATTCAGAAAGTGTTGATTAATTTTTTTATACCAGCAGCTCAGCAAGGTTTAGATTAATCTATTTGTTTGAATAAATTGTTATTTTTACATGCTCCAGATTGATAAGGTGAAGGTTTATTATTATTAAGAAGACATTTCTTTTCATTCTCCAGTGTTAGTACTGCTGCTTACTGCAACTAATGTTTATGTGATGACAAAAAAGCTTTTCCTGGATGTTCCCTGACAATAAACATCACTATAAATGGATTAAAACAACATGATGTTGCATGAGTCCATAAACAGAAGTTGTTTGTGGTACCAGATTGCTGTGGAATAAGAGGAATAAACACTTAATATTGGAAAAGAATGAGCTTTTTGGTGGTGGAGCTGGTAAAACCACACCACCCTGCTTGATTAAAGCACTGATTGTTGCATAATATTTCAGACATTTATGTTAAAGCTTAATTATTTTACAGGTCTCTACTGTCAGAGTCTCAGTGTTTAGATCTGAACCAGATGACCGATGTTTGTTATTAACTCTGTGACCATCTATAAGGCTCATTAGGCCTGTGTCAGTGTTTTTTACAGTGAAGTTGTATTAGAAAAGGTCCTCTAGCTCATTAACAAGTACACGATCAACCCAGCTGTTTTGGAACCACTGGCTTAGATGATGAACTGGTTTTGCTCACGCTTGCTCCTGCCCCTGTTCTGACAGGACCCATTTGTGGTGTGTGATGATGGCAGCAGTGGTTTTTACGAGTCTGAAGAGCTCTACTCAAACAACTACATTCAGGTTAGACACACCTGATCTAAAAAAATAATATCTGCTGATTGATTTAAAGCAGCACTCAGCAATTAAAACTTTGCAGTGGGCCATATTTAATCGGGACTGTCCCACATAGCCTGCCATTTTACACAGTTTCAGAACAAGCAGTTTATATATATATATATATATATATATATATATATATATATATACATATATTAAATATCCTTCGCTTTGTCAAAAAACCCCTTTTTTGCATCTTTTTGTAATTTAGCTCATGTCCATTAGATGGCAGCGTGCTATTAAGTTACGTTCCCAAAATCACTACTGACAAATTTTCTCAGTATATCGCCATTATACGACACATCACGCCATCTGCCCTCCTATGAATGATGGCCCCGGCATATCCAAGGCTCTTTCATCATTGGGTCCCGCTATAAATGTGAAATGAGTTTTACATGCAGCATTTCTTTAGCACAGGAAGCCCGGGATGTGAATCACCTGACGCACGCTGAAATCAGTGCCGTTTCACATGTAAAAGCGAAAGCTTCCTCTTTCCTGGACACTCTGTTATTTAGAGCCTGTTAATTCATTTAAAAACTCTGTATGTAATTTTATGGCACTGTGTAAAAGGCTTTTTGTTTGATTGATGTGGCAGAAATATCACACCACAACTCAGTCTTTAAGCATTGCTGAGCATACTGAGGTTAATATACACACAGAACATGCTAGAAAATAGTAATACCATGATATGAACTATCCAGCGACATGAGCATGACAAAACATTAAGCACTGTGAAAAGTACCAACCGCTCAGCTGTGCTATGCTTGTTAATTAGATGTTTGTAGAAGACTTGATGATGCCAGGGACACTCTCAGGAAAATGCCTTATGAACCAGTTTATTCATTACATCATAACGTAACCCAACTGATCTGCGTAAACTCTTCGGTCTTTGTGTTTCTGTTTTAGGATGGGCCGGACCTCGATATGATCAGGAGCAGTGCACCTCAGCCTGTGGAGGTGGAGTTCCCTGAGCTTCCCCAGGCACCAGTAAGTTCTTGTCAATAAGATCTCCGAGGCTTAGGATTATTTCGTATTTAATGTTTCAGTTTAGATCAGAGCTTCGGTGTACTTCTCAGACCGTATTAATACCGTGTCTGTCACTAAAAACCACACTCGCAGCAGCAGTGTTTTACAGTCGATATGTGAAAAGCTCCTGAAGATAAACATCTCTGACATTCATCAGATATGTAAGAATATTTGTAAAGCCAATTCCAGGAAGCTGAACGAAAGTTTCAAGTCCGTCTATCTACATACAATATAGGCTGTATTTAAAAATAGGCATAATAGAGTTGGAATAGAGAAACCTGAAGGACGAGGTCGATGTCTGATGAGTGTAAATGCAACAGAAATGCGTCAGAGAATTCAAGGAACCCAGTGCATAGAATGTTTCAAATAAAATACTAGTCTATGTTGTTATATAGTGTGTAATTCTTTAATAGTGAGGTAAAAATATTATTCAATAACAATAAAACAAGTGATTTACGATAATGGGGATGGATATTTAAGCAATTTATATCAGCTCATATATTTTGTGTCTATAGGGACTTGTGTACGCTGTACCCGCTCTACCTGATGGTTCTCAGCTGATCAGCTCAGTCCTGCCTAATGGGGTTCCACTTCAGCTGAGTGCCTTGCCAGGCACACACGCCCCCCTGATGCTGGATGATGTGCTGGGCAAAGCTGCCCCTCAGCAGCACCCCGAGGTCCTGAGCAGCAACGGGCCGCCTCTCCGGCTCAGCGATTTCCTGAGGAATCATGGACTGGAGCTGGTCGAGGTGGATACGACCATACCACAGATCCTTCCAGCTCCTCCCATAGCTCCACCGATGGCTTCTTCCACAGCTCCGCCCATACCTCTTTCCATAGTACCTTCCACAGCTCCTTCCATACTTCCTTCCACAGCTCCTTCCATACTTCCTCCCACAGCTCCTTCCATACTTCCTCCCACAGCTCCTCCCATACTTCCTCCCACAGCTCCTCCCAGCCATGAGCCAGAATGCCAGGGCGAACCACCATCACCTGAGGTGAGGCACAGATCCCTAATCATTAATTTCATGCATTTATTTTGAATTTCCATACAGTGTGCAAATACGTATCACCAAGAGGGAGAGATGGGAATTTTAGGAAGTTTACTACAAGGAAAATAGAGTTTCATGCATCATATTTCTTCTCTGTTAATATTGCGGTATGTTCAATAGGCTAGGATTCCCTATTAGCTATAATTACATTAAACCATATAATTAATTATAGTAATAATGATTTGACGATTACCTTAAGCAAAAACATACAAAACATATTTATTCAACCTAAATGGGATTGAGGCATGACCTACAAAAATTGTTGCTAAGTAGAACTAAATTTACGCTTTATGCATGATTGGGACATGAAACATTATCTTTCTAAAGCTTCTACAGGTTCTTCAAACTTGTCATTGCTTTGATACGCTGACCCCCGGTGCTGCTTTTTGGAAATTTACGCATAAATTAAGAGTTTAAACAAACTGTAGAAATCAGGCATAACATTATGACCACCTGCCTAATATTGTGTTGGTCCCCCTTTTGCTGCCAAAACAGCCCTGACCCAACATGCACTGTGTATTCTAACACCTTTCTATCAGAACCAGCATTAACTTCTTCAGCAATCTGAGCAACAGTAGCTCGTCTGTTGGATCGGATCACACGGGCCAGCCTTCACTCCCCACGTGTATCAGTGAGCCTCGGCCGTCCATGACCCTGTCACCGGTTCACCACTGTTCCTTCCTTGGGCCTCTTTTGATAGATACTGACCACTGCAGACCGGGAATACCCCACAAGAGCTGTGGTCTAGCCATCACAATTCGGCCCTTCGTCAAACTCGCTCAAATCCTTACACTTGTCCATTTTTCCTGCTTCTAACACATCAACTTTGAGGACAAAATGTTCACTTGCTGCCTGATATATCCCACCCACTAACAGGTGCCATGATGAGGAGATCATCAGTCTTATTCACTTCACCTGGCACTGCTCATAATGTTATGCCTGATCTGTGTACATGCCAAAGTTCATGAAGAATCTGAATCCTGGAGGATGAATATATTCAGAATCCTTATATGCAGGATTCACGCTTCCAGAAATAAAGCAAAATGATGTTCAACGTTCCAACAGGATTTTAATGAGCTGAAAAGGAATAGGTGCTAAAATGAGATAAATGCCCGCTTGCATTACAATGAAAATGTGCTAGCGTTAAGAGTTATATCAAGCAGACAGGTAATATATTCAGTATTCGATGACTACAGTGGTGGGGAAAAAAACAGCATTCCAAATTTCAGATGGCACCAAAGCCAGAGGAGTTCATGGTCTTTATGAACCTGGAAAAAGACACCAGACGTTCCTGTAGACTTCTCTCTTGGAAGTCTGGTTACTGAGCTATAAGGAGAAAGGCTCTTTTGATGGACATGAGCTTCAGTGCTTCATAGTAAATGATTCCAGGTTGTCCAAACAAGCACATTTCACTGATTTGTTCACTGTTATTTATTTCTTCATTAACTCTAACAGCAGATTGAAAAAGCTCTGAAGCCAGAAATGTACATCATCATGTTCGGCAGATATCCTCTTCCTGAGCTGCTTAGATAAGCCTTCTGTAAACTGACCAGTTAAGGGTTAAGTGTTTTGATCAAGAGCTTAGCGATTTGGACTCATGACCTTATGAGCAGTAGTCCATCTTAACCACTGAGCTACCACCACCCACACTTGTAGTCTGTGTATGGCTGCAAAGTCAGATGCAGCTTAACATCATTTTGAGCAATTAATTGCACTAACAAACATCTGGACCAGTTATGTTTAAACTGTGGACAAAAATGACTCCTTGGCTAGTCAACTATCTTTTTGGAATCCCTGCTCAACTAGTCTAAAGCACAATTTTGTTATTTTATCAATTTAAGATATTTGGGTCAACGTTTTTTTGTTTTGTTTTTAAATGTGCTCTGAGTTGAATAGTCATACAACCCCTAGGTGGCATCTTGAACTGATATCAGTCCTGAACATTTAAAACTGTTGCTGTTTATGTAGTCATGGGCACATAGTTCTTGTATTTTGTTGTTGTTGTTGCACCAAGGACTTGGCTACACACTAACAAAAATCCACTGGTTGTATCTTTCATGGTGTGACAGGTCTACAGCCTTCCGGACTCTACTGAGAGTTCCTCGATCCAGGGCTCCGGGCTGCTGGAGCTGCTGACGTCTCTGCGCCGCACCATTCTCCCTGCACACTGGGTAGGTGTGGTGGCTAATGGCCCTATCCTGCAGCTCTTCCAGTGCTCCAAGCTTTCTCCCATGGCTGACACGGTGCTACAGATCGAGCCGGACTTCTTCTACCAGATCAGCGTGCAGAACCAACCGCTGCTGCCCACACACGCCGTGTACGAGCGCCACCCGGCTCGCCTTACGTCCGTCAGCAAAGTAGTGACCCTGCTGCTCGACCTAGAGGAGATGAACGTGTGTCAGGGCTACCAGAGCTTCGAGGCGAACTCGCAGCGAGAGCCGCTGCTGTGCGCACGCGCCGCCTTGTGCCAGCTGCTCGTCCCGCAGGACGAGGACTGCTGCGAGAAATGCCAGGAGTGCAACCCTCTCATTAAGAGCTAGTGCATGAAACCCGGTGCACGTCTGCCATCAACACGGTTAGAAGAGGAGATCTGAAAGTCATTACCGTTCACTGGTTTATTGTGAAGTGTATAAAGTCAATACGATCATCCTACATTAGAACCGTATTAATGCAGGGGTTTTGTGTTGATGTGGAAACAATGCCAAAACTCCGGGTAGCAAACCTTAAAGGAATACTCTGATGTTTTTCCAACTTAATCTTCATCAGTCTTTAACGACTTCCATCCTAATTGAGTTTCAAGTAAACAGCTGTACTCTTCTTTTTACATGAAAGTGTTATATCTGATGTCGTAGTAGACAGTACAGATTGGATCGGCAGTGATTCAATTCAATTCAATTTGTATAGCGCTTTTCATGCTATAGCAGCTTTACAGAACAAATAGATTATTAAAAGATTAATATCAGACAAAAAGGTCAAGATTAATATTAGACTTTATAGAATTTATTTCTATTTATCCCTAATGAGCAAGGCCGAGGCGACTCGATTATCTTGGGAAAATTTCTGGAGTGTGCTTTAAGGTCTGCGCTCGTTCTTGAAAGTTCTCCCGGCAGTGACGGCTCCGGCGGGATAGATGATATTCATCTCAGCATAGCAAGCTTGCAAGCCTGAGCAAGCGAAGTGAATATTCCTGGTGAGATTTCCCAGTCAGTTCCCCGGGACACTCCCTGGACGTTCGAGAGATTTTTTTTTTTTTTTAATTTATTGAATAGTACTGTGACTTTGTACAGTGGTGCTCTAAGGGCTTGGTTTGATTTGACGTCTTCTCCGAAAACTCTGGAGCCGTTGTTCTAATGGTGCTTTTTCCTTGTCTCTACGTAGCTCTCTGTAGCAAAACATCCTTAGCGGGAGCCTGTGATGCTCATCCATGGCCAACCCTTAAGCCTTCTTTGTCTTTGTCCTAGTGGCTTTTGTTCTCGATTTGCTCTCAGGCGTGCGGAGAGAGTAAGGGAAGTCATTGAACCTTTAACTACCTCTCAGTGATTCCTTGGGCCATCGATGGTGTCCATAACTGTTTAGTATCGCTTTTTTACTTTTTACTGCTGTCTTTGCTTAGCTTTCACCCGTGACGCACCTCACCTTGCTCTTGTCGATCGAAGGCTTTCCGTATGGAAATCCACCAAGCTTCGTCTTTTAGCTTAGCAATGATACACATTTAACTCTAGGATGTTTTGAGTGCTGCTGTTTGTGTTGTTTTTACCTTTTTTGTACTGTTAAACAAGAAAATCACTTTTATTTAGAATGTAATCCTAAAACCTTACACACCTTAGGGTATGTATCAGCTTCCATTTTTCTCAGCCTAATTCTTCAGTATCGCAACACTGTAATGATAGTATTGGCACAGAAGAAAACTGCTATCTGATATGAGCTGTGTCTCAAATCACATACTTGTGCACTGTTCTAAACAGTGTCCAAAAATGGCCAGAACGGTCACTGGGGAAAATATATAAACTTAAATGGAATAAAAAAAAAAAAAAAAACTGGGTCATGTTTTTCCGAATAAACCATGAAGCGATGGAGGCTTCCTCCCCCATCAAGCACCATGGAAATAAAGCAGGAGCAGGATGGCCTTGTGGCACATAAAGACATGGCTTCCATTGACAGCAGGAGAGGTTTAGTCTCCCCTGAGCTGAACACTGTTTGGATTTTGAACCAGTTGAAGAATAAGCTCTCAGTGCTAAACATCCTGAATAATTTCTCAAGGTTAAGTCGAAGATACACTATATTGCCAAAAGTATTCGCTCACCCATCCAAATAATCAGAATCAGGTGTTCCAATCACTTCCATGGCCACAGGTGTATAAAATCAAGCACCTAGGCATGCAGACTGTTTTTACAAACATTTGTGAAAGAATGGGTCGCTCTCAGGAGCTCAGTGAATTCCAGCGTGGAACTGTGATAGGATGCCACCTGTGCAACAAATCCAGTCGTGAAATTTCCTCACTCCTAAATATTCCACAGTCAGCTGTCAGCTGTATTATAAGAACGTGGAAGTGTTTGGGAACGACAGCAACTCAGCCACGAAGTGGTAGGCCACGTAAACTGACGGAGCGGGGTCAGCGGATGCTGAGGCGCATAGTGCGAAGAGGTCACCAACTTTCTGCAGAGTCAATCGCTACAGACCTCCAAACTTCATGTGGCCTTCAGATTAGTTCAAGAACAGTGCGCAGAGAGCTTCATGGAATGGGTTTCCATGGCCGAGCAGCTGCATCCAAGCCATACATCGCCAAGTGCAATGCAAAGCGTCAGATGCAGTGGTGTAAAGCACGCCGCCACTGGACTCTAGAGCAGTGGAGACGCGTTCTCTGGAGTGACGAATCACGCTTCTCCATCTGGCAATCTGATGGACGAGTCTGGGTTTGGCGGTTGCCAGGAGAACGGTACTTGTCTGACTGCATTGTGCCAAGTGTAAAGTTTGGTGGAGGGAGGATTATGGTGTGGGGTTGTTTTTCAGGAGCTGGGCTTGGCCCCTTAGTTCCAGTGAAAGGAACTCTGAATGCTTCAGCATACCAAGACATTTTGGACAATTCCATGCTCCCAACTTTGTGGGAACAGTTTGGAGCTGGCCCCTTCCTCTTCCAACATGACTGTGCACCAGTGACCAAAGCAAGGTCCATAAAGACATGGATGACAGAGTCTGGTGTGGATGAACTTGACTGGCCTGCACAGAGTCCAGACCTCAACCCGATAGAACACCTTTGGGATGAATTAGAGCGGAGACTGAAAGCCAGGCCTTCTCGTCCAACATCAGTGTGTGACCTCACAAATGCGCTTCTGGAAGAATGGTCAAAAATTCCCATAAACACACTCCTAAACCTTGTGGACAGCCTTCCCAGAAGAGTTGAAGCTGTTATTGCTGCAAAGGGTGGACCGACGTCATATTGAACCCTATGGATTAGGAATGGGATGTCACTTAAATTCATATGCGAGTCAAGGCAGGTGAGCGAATACTTTTGGCAATATAGTGTATTTCCTCAGATTCTGGTTTATTAATATCTTATTGAGAAAATCCGGCTATGAAAATATTACCGAAAGTATTAAAAACTACTGAATCTATTTTTAAGTATTAGGTTAATGTATGCAATCTGAGACACAGCTACGGTTCAAATCACTCAATCGGGGTTTCATGTTGGAACCAAATGGATTGTAATGTAACACAAAGTACAGACGGGTGACAGATTCAAGAGGAAAAAAACCATGGCTTGTAAGCTGAAGGGGCGTGATTTGCCTCGAATTATCCCTTTAGAGATGAATGGGCACTGCAAATCAGTTCAATATTTTTTTTGGACAGATCACCTTTAAGAAGAAACATTTTAATCCTGATGGGTGTGGTCTTTTCCAGGAAGACTCCGCCCCCATCTACCGGGCACAAGGGCTCACTGAATGGGTTACTGAGGCGGAAATTGATGTACAACACGCACTATGTCCTTCCCAGTCACCAGATAATTGTAATTTTAAAACAGCGCCCTCCATCAACATCATCGAAATACAAACTTTTTAGGAGAAGGATGGTGTTGAATTCACGCTATTTAAGCTGTTCTAGTAGCTTGTGTTGGCTCAACAGCTTACTAACACAGTTGGGTTTTCCTTTAATTTGTCTCCTGTCTGTAAAAGAATCACTGAGGTCTTCACACTCGTATTCTGCAGATTGTGTCTTCTCTAATGTTAGTCTACCAAAAAAAACAACAACAACCTAAGCTGATGACTGATGTTAACCAAAAGCTCTACTGAAGCTGGGACAGGAGACTGTTTTCTAGCTAGTGATTAACATGAGTGTTGGCTGATGATGCTATTTTTACACTTGAGTACACTGTGTCCGGCGTTGGCTTCTGCGCCCCACTGCCACTTTCCGTTACAGGTACACAAAAGTTCTCTAAGGCTGCTTTCACACTTGGCATTCTTTCTCAAACGACAAAACACATTTCACATGCAGACATCGCAGAAAGCGCTGGCAAAGGCATTTTTTGTCACGGTTTTTGTCAAGTTCTGAGCACCATGTGATAGTGAGTGGGTTTTTTTTTAACTTCCTGGTTAATCAGGTTGCAAGTGAGAAGAAAACAAACGAGAAGGACAACATCCTGGTGAAAAGAAATCAGTCTTGTTAGCGAACAGATATTAGGAAATTTGCTACACGCTGAATGGAAAATAATTATTCAGGCAGTCAGCATGAAAGTGCTCCCAGCTGTATAACACAAAGCCAAGCGTGAACGCAGCCTGAAGCATCAGTACAACACTTTAGGTTGGTGTCTTGCACTACTGAATGAAAACTTCAAAAACATTACACATGTTCGTGTCAATAAGCTGCTCGTGCTTCATGTTGTCTTTCAGTATTCGCATTACCGATGCTCTTGAAATGAATAAGCGTGGAAGTCCTGAGGTGAAGCGTTCTAGTCCCGGAGAACGGCAGCGCGAAGGGCAGTTTGGTGTTTTCCTTGCTATTTTATGACTACAAATGTGTCTCACCAGTGCTGTGGAAGTGTGTGTGATGCTATATAAATGAAGGGACTCATGGACCAAAGTTACAGTTGGGTGATTTGTCCTCTGTTAACACCTCTGATTCACCAAAACTGTCCAAACTGGCCTAAGATGGTCGGATGATTGTTGGTACCCTTATCGCTTGTGCATTTATGAATGACGGCAAGTCGGAAATGGGTTTTTTCAAACGCCTTTGCCCTTCATGAAACACTGAACGGTTGCTTTCTTATACCGTACCCACGACTGTTTCCTTGATTTTATTATTATGTAAAGAAAAAAAATGTGTATAAATTAATACAGTTACCATTCCTTTAAAGTATTTTGCAGAAGTGTCCCTTTTCTCCTTTTTTTGTATAGTCACTGGCATGACAGTAAAAAAAAAAAAGAAAAAAAAGATAAAACGAAGGTTTTGACTGAAATATTTTTATTAAAATATTTAAAGACTCTAAAAAAAAAAAAGGTTATAAAGCTCCACATTTTTTTTGAACACACTGTAGCTGTAGCGTAATAACTACGTTGTGGTCCTGCTTTACCACCAGTTTTTAAAAAACATGATTTCTATGAGTGGTTTAAAGATTTATTAAATCCTCTTGTTTGTTTAAATCTGTGTTTTGTTTTGTAAGTTTATTTTAGCACATTAACATTTATGTTCTCAAGCATGTAACTACATCAGATTTTGCAGCACTATTTGAATTGGGTTCTTAAGGAAAGAACACAAATCATAATCAAATGTCAGTTCTGGTGTAGATTCTTGCATAGCAAATGGAAACGACGTTAATGTGTTTATGACAACTGCACTCGGTGCGAATGATAATTCAGATTAACACTTTATTGAAATTGTAAAAAACGTTAAAAACGGCTACTAGTGGGCCCAGGACAAGATAGCTGTTTCTCTGGGCCCATGTATGAAAAAAAGCCTTCAAATAGATAAGGTTTTCTCAGATATTCACAGCTCAGGTTAGCTTATGTTAGCCAGCTAGCATTAGCAGCAATCATTTAAGAATATGACATCAAATCCCCTCAGAAATCTTGTCAGGTGAGCTCGGGTTAGCTTGACGGTTAGCACTAGTAGCAAATTGTATACAGATTTTGTACAAATTTTCTCAGGTTGGCTTGTTTGTAAACATTCATGAATAGGACTGAAAGTTCTGTCAGAGGTGTTCATTTTTTACCTCGTATTGAATTTCATAAGCATATGTGAACATGACTTCCCAAATCCTGTCAGATTGGCTCATGCTACCTTACTGGATAGCATTTACAGTTAATTTTATAAACATTCATGAATATGAGTAAAACTCCTGTCAGACATCCCCCCAGGTTAGCTCAGCATGGCTTTTTTGGCTAGCGCTCGTAGTGAATTTTCTTATGATTTATGAAAAATCCTGTCAGGTTACCTCATGTTAGCTTACTGGCTGTCATTATAGACATTCATGAAAATAACTTTGAAAATCAGTTTAGAACCAGATAGCACACATACTTTAGCATGGCATATGCCAAATTTACATTTGAACAGCATCAGCATTTGAACTCTCTCATTTGCTAACTTTGAAGATGTTTTAAGTGAGTAGCACACAACTGACCACAGTAAGCAACTGAATCACACTAAAGCTATAAAAAGTGGACACGATCAAAACTGCTTGTTTTAAGTTTTGGGACACCCCTCCAAATCACTGAATTCAGGTGTTGTGTTCCAGGGGTTGGGCTCCGCCCCTTGGTTCCAGTGAAAGGATCTCTTAATGCTTTAGCGTACCAAGACATTTTGGACAATTTCATGCTCCCAGCTTTGGTGTGGAGGAACTTCACAGAGTCCTGACCTCATCCTGATAGAACACCTTTGGGATGAATTAGAGCAGAGACTGTGAGCCGGACCTTCTTGTCCAACATCAGTGCCTGACCTCACAAATGCACTTCTATGGTAATGGGAATGGTAAAAACCTCCTAAACCTTGTGGAAAGGGGGGTGGGGGGTGGGGGGTGGTCAGGCCAGTCAAGTTCCTCCACACCAAACTCACTCATCCATGTCTTTATGGACCTTGCTTTGTGCTCTTGTCTGTAGTCATGTTGGAACAGGAAGGGGTCATCCCCAAACTGTTCCCACAAAGTTGGGAGCATGAAATTGTCCAAAATGTCTTGGTATGAAGCTGAAGCATTAAGAGTTCCTTTCACTGGAACTAAGGGGCCGAGCCCAACCCCTGAAAAACAACACCTGAACTCAGTGATTTGGAGGAGTGTCCCAAAACTTTTGGCAGTATAGTGTATTAGCTGTGGTGAACAATGAAAACTACAACAATTTTTAAATATAAAAATGCAAACATTTGTGTACTTAGGAATAGAAATGAACATGCAAATTTCATAAATGCTTGATCTTCTAGAAACTGATTTTTTGGTTCTGACTATTCACGTTTCTACTCTAGGTGATGTTTTTTCTGAATAAAGGTTTTTCAGTTAAAGTGACTTGTGACAAAGTGTCCCAGAGTGTCCCTTGATATGACGCGACGGTGAGGTGGGCGGGGCTTAAAGCCTTCATCGAATTAGTAAGTTTAAGGTAATGCAGTGGTTTGTGAGTGGACACAAACAAATAAACCCAGCACTGTTGAGTTTTGATAACGCCAATGCTACTGTTTAAGACGAGGAATAAGTTGCAATTTATTAAAAAAAAGAGAGAGAAAAGAATCAAGAAACACAAGCGGTTAATGAGTAATGACCTATTTAATTAATGACGTCACGACGTAGTATTTTTGTCAGCAGTTTTTTTACGCGCGGCTCACACGCGCCTGTGTGTGTGTGTGTGTGTGAGAGAGAGAGAGAGAGAGAGAGAGAGAGAGAGAGAAACGCATCGCTTGGTGCACGTGACCAGGTTGACAGGGAGGGAGGGAAGGAGGGAGGGTGTGTTTGGGAGGGCTGTCCTGGTTAAATCCACAGCGCTTACTGTTGTGTAAACACGGGGCGAAGAAGAAAGATGCTGCATGAACGGAGGATGTGAGGTTAAAGGAGGCTGCAGGAGAGAGAGAGAGAGAGAGAGAGAGAGAGAGAGAGGACCGAGGGCTGAACCGACGCGCGAGATGCCGGAGCAGCGCGTACGGGTGGAAGCGTCCAGCTCAGCATCCACTGAGGTACAGTCCTGATTAATGAGGGATGGGAGGACAGCAACAACAAATAACTCGATTTCACATCAACGTGAATGGCGCAGGGATTACCTGGCGCTCGTGTGCGTGCGTTTTGGAAACACCGGGGCGCGCGCCACATGGTTAGCATGACATGGGTTGCATCTCAAATGGCTCCGAACCGGACGCATAGTGCACTACCTAGGGAGTACAGGCTACTATTTTGCACCCTATATAGTGCACTCAGACAGGCATTAGGGCGCCATTTAGGATTCAGCTCTCTATAAAACCGCTTTATTATGAACACTTAATTAAGATGAGCAGCGATCGTGGTTCTGCGTGCATGGCAGCATAAAATCATCCAAACCCATTCATCTCTCCCTCTTAATGCATGCTTTTTTATTTATAATCCAGAGATTATAGAGGAGAACCGGAATAGATGAGGACTGTTTTGTGTATTCTGACAGGTTTCCCTCAGCACAGCAATCACAGATCATGTGAAGAACATGTGAAGATGTTCGTGCGCATCATCTCAGGAATCCGATATTTCATCTCCCAAAGCGCAATAATAAGCCTGTAAGACACCGGGACTGTGCACACCCAGGTTTGTTTACACTTCCTCTTTACACAGAAACCAGAACGTTTACGGATGTTTCTTTTTTTTTTTCCTGGAGGATAAACTGCATCTCGTACAGATGGGTGGTTCGATCGCGACTCGTTTCTTTCTTAACGACTCTTTTAGGTGAGTCGATCAGGCGAATCGATTCGCAAGCACGTACGCGTTTTTTTTGTCACCTTCACGCAAAAAAAAAAAACAAACTTGATCTTGATCGTCTAAGCGTGGTGGTCATGTTGGCTTGGCGATGTGCAGCTTCATGTTAGACTCACATTTACAACATTTGGCATGTATTTCACACATGATGCCACGCCCTACCTGAGTTTAGGCTCTCCAAACCGCATGATAGCGCAATAAATAGTGTCAGGATAAGCACACTATACCACAGAGAACCATAGTTTGTGCTTTGCA
Source organism: Hemibagrus wyckioides (assembly GCF_019097595.1). NCBI lineage: Eukaryota > Metazoa > Chordata > Actinopteri > Siluriformes > Bagridae > Hemibagrus > Hemibagrus wyckioides. The sequence continues at coordinate 25,739,127 of NC_080714.1, read as the reverse complement.
TTGACATACTATCAGTAGAGTCATGTTCGGTTTGGGATGGAGCCAGTGTTTGCTATTTCTATTCTAGTTACAGTACAGTCTAATTAATTAACAGCAGCCAGATTAATTATACAGATAAATTAATAATGATATCATGGCAGTAACCATATATTTAAGGAACTGCATAGGACTGCTTCTCTAGATATTGTGGATAGACTACCTAGACTTTTTTCAAGAGTATCTACTGTACATTTTTTACCACAGTAACCACAGTAAACTGTGGTTATTGCTTTATGGCTCTTCTGGACACTGTAACTATGTGCTATTGCAATACAATTTAAATGAAATTAAGTAAGCTACACTCTACAGCATTCTAAAAAAAAGTTACAATGCATGTTATTAGTTAATGCAGAGTTAATGACAACTCATATTGTCTGTGATGCTACAGGCTATTCTGAATCTTATTTTTATTTATAAATATCATTCATGCTAGAGTGGCCGCAGTGCATTTAGCCATTTGCTTTCTTTAAAGGGGCAGTTTAGTGGTAGTTCAAGCTCTGGGTTGTTGATCAGAAGATCAGGGTTCAAGCCCCAGCACTGCCAAGCCACCACTGTTGTCCCCGGGGCACTTTATCATGGCTGACCCTATACTCTGACCACAACTTCCAAAGTTTGGATATGTGATGAAAGAATTTCACTGTGCTGTAATGTATAAGTGACAAAAATAAAGTCTTCTTCTTCTTCTAGAGTGACTCAAGCTCTATAATAGTCATAGATTTAAAAAGCAGCATGTAAAATATAATTCATTTCAAACATTTTTCTGACCCTGAATTTAAAGAATCAAAGGTTTTCAGTTTCTCAGGGCATTTCATTCGCTCTTTAATGCAAGTACGTGGCGTAAAAACGAATTTCGTTAGCTGTTCATTAGATTTTCCGCAGATCTGAGCAAAGACCTGTCAGGTAACGTCATCACAACACGCACTCAGCCAAAGCCCTCGTCCATTTACGTGTGTCGAACTTTAAAACAGTACAGCTCTCATAGAAAGTCATTACATCACTATTAGGAGTTTAAATGAAGAATCATGTTCTTGCGATTCCAACCATTCAAGTAGTTTTCCCACAAAAAAGCATTAAAACTCCACAAGTTAGATAGATAGATAGATAGATAGATAGATAGATAGATAGATAGATAGATAGATAGATAGATAGATAGATAGACAGACTTTTGGCTGCAGGAATCATCTGCGATATCCAGGATGGTTGGATTGGTATTTATCTAAAAAGCTGAAAGCAGCAAAACTATATATAAAGGTATATTTAAATATAAAGGTATTGCATTTGAGTTAAAGAGAGCCGTAAGAGCAGCCTTTAGAGATATGAGACAGAAAAGAGGGCTGTGGTCATGTAATTGAAGAGACTTTGTGTAACATGTGATCAGTTCTGTAAGACATCTTAGCTAGCATAAATAGCTAAAATTTTCCAATTGGTTTTCCAATTTTGTGTACTCAACCCTGTAGATCACAGATTTAGTCTTTCCCCAGCTCTGAGATTCATACCTTTTTACAGATCATTGTTTATATTTGTAAGATGGGCCTCACAAGCTGTAGTTTTAACAGGATGCTGGTGAAGTGTGGTTAAGAAGGAAGTAGACTTTTCCTCTTAGTATGTTTTCCTTGCTGTTTTGCTGTGCAGGTAATAGGAGCTTCAAAAGTACCAACTGCTCCTTTAATGTGACGCTTGGCTTTAGTTTAGGATGTTGTCTTAATAAGGAATAAACCACAAGAGGCTGTGCTGTAATAGGAAAATAAACAACAGTGTGACTTGGCATGAAGCTGTGGTACAGTTAATACCCTGAAGTTCCTGTTACAGCATGTCCGGAAATGTTTATTCACCTTTTATTACATGTTTTTATATTTATAATAACATATTTTTTTTATCTGATTTTAATTATGTCCTCTGTTTTGGCATGTCCGTGAAACAGATTCCTGTTATCACTTATGTTATAGCAGCTAGAAACATTTGTTTGTCCAAGAATCTGCTAAGTGCAAGGTCTTCCCATCCTGGAGTCTTCTATTAATGGTGAAAGTTATTAATATAGAAATGATTAATTAATTAATTATAGCAAGCTCATTAATAGAATACAAGCATGGGATTTGCCTTACAGCTGGAAATACAGTCACGGATAGTGAAGTAGAAAATGAATCAAAATGTTCTGACCAGGGCAGCATGGTGGTTTAGTCTCTCTCTCTCTGTCTGTGTCTGTCTCTCTATGTTTTTCACTCTCTCTCTCTCTCTCTCTCTCTCTCTCTCTCTCCCACTCTCTCACTCAGTGTCTGCCTCTCTCTCCCACTCTCTCTCTGCCTGTTTGTCTTCCTCTGTCTGGTTAGCACTGTTGCCTCACAGCAAGAAAATCCTGGGTTCAAACATGCAGGGGCCTTTCTGTGTGGAGTTTGCATGTTCTCCCCGTTCCTGCGTGGGTTTTCTCCGGGTACTCCGGTTTCCTCCCACGGTCCAAAAACATGTACATTAGGTTGATTGATAATTCTAAATTGCCCATAGGAGTGAGTGTGTGTGTGAGTGTGGTTGTCTGTCTATATGTGTGTGGCCCTGTGATGGACTGGTGACCTCTCCAGGGTGTACCCCTGTCTTTCTCCCAATGTGTGCTGGGATAGGCTCCAGCAGATCCCCATGACCCTGATCAGGAATAAAGCGGGTATAGACAATGGATGGATAGATGGATAATTGTTCTGACCAATCAGAATTGAGAATTTAGCCACACTGTGGTATAATAAATAAATGCTGGTTTACTCGGTGCTTACTTGATGATTTAATCATAAGAATTTACTAAATAATAACATCTAGAACACTGTGAAATGTTTTCCAGTGTTATTTTTTTGAGAGAGTAACTTTCGCCAAAACATACAAAATGGCGTGTGAAATGTTTAGTCCATCAGTCTGTTATTGCTGGCAGAGAACTTCAGGGTGCTGGCACTCGCACAAAATCATTGGTAACTAGTTGTCAGCCACACCTAGTACTTTGCGCAGTCCTAAAAATGCGTTCTGCATTGATCTCTGGCGGTAATTGAAAAGGGGTTTAACGTCAAGGCTTCAGTTTTCAAGGACGTCTGGTCCGTCGTCTCCCACAAGTCTTAGTGTTTACTCTTGCTTTTGTGAGCCTTGAAAAGTTTGCTTTTAGGTGAGTTTTACTTTCTGAGCTCAAGACTATGACTGTGTTTTCTCTTCACCCCCTCTCTGTTTCTCTCTCTCTCTCTCTCTCTCTCTCTTTCTCCTACACTCTCTGTCTGTCTGTTTGTCTTTCTAACTCTCAATCTGTCTTTCACTCTCTGTCTGTTTCTGTCTCTCTCTCTGTTTTTCAACCTCTCTCTCTCTCTCTCTCTCTCTCTCTCTCTCTCTCAGTCCTTCCTCTGTCTTCTGTCTATCTGTCTCTCTCTTTGCCTTTCACTCTGTCTGTCTGTCTCACTCTCTCTGTATCTCTGTCTCTTTCTGTCCTTCACTCTCTGTCTGCCTGTCTGTCTCTGTCTCTCTCTCTGTTTTTCACTCTTTCTGTCTGTCAGTCTCTCTCTCTCTCTCTCTCTCTCTCACGCAATCCTTCCTCTGTCTTCTACTTAGCTCTCTCCAAGGTGTCTCTAACATTGTTTTGTAAATGCGCTGATATCATTAGAAGACCTGCAGTGCATTAAGGCTTTCTCAGAATCTAGAGGTGCCCTGTTTGCACATTACAGTTTAGAATGTAATCGCATAATTACATTGGTATAGAAAGCCAGGAGAGAAATGATGGCAGAAAAAGAAGGAGAGAGAAAGAGAGAGAGAAAGAGAGAGAGAGAAATTGGTTCCTCTGCAGTTCTTTCAGTAAGAACTGGGTCAGACTACTTCGGAGGTGAAAAGGGCCCCCGACTATAATTCTTCTTAAAGAGGATGTAGCGCACCAACCTGGCTTTGGCTTTTCTTAGCACAGAGAGCACATGGCGGAAACACTCCTGATAGGTGGAGGGTGAGGACCATGATTATGGGGATCTAACGTCTAGGCACAGCCCAGCTTTCTTTTTTAGGTTTGCTTCAGTCATTGTGCTGTATGATGATGATGATGATGATGATGATACATATATATAAAAATGTGTGTGTGTGTTGTCTGAATGTAACTGAACATGAACAAATACCTCAGAATGAACAGATAAACAGATACAAATACCCTGTTTTCTTAAAAAGCTTCACAGAAAGGTTCCAAAAAGTTGAACGAGTGGAAAGCGAGCGGTCAGATACGAAGCTTTGTAGGACAAACAACCCAAAGTGCTTCTCAATGCATTTACAACATCCATTCAGTCGTTCATGATTAGTACAGGGTCATGATGGTTTAAAGAAAGGCTACTGAGGTTGAGGAACAGTTTATTATGCTGGCGGTTCTGCAATATCTACATCTGTTTGGGGTTTTTTTATTATTGAAGTGTTTTTCAGTGCTTCTGGAGGCTTAAGGTGGTCAAGAGGAGCAAAACAAAACCCGAAAACACAAGGACGATTCAGACAAAACGGAAAAGGTAGGTATAGTTTGTGAATGGAATTCTTACCGCTGATTGGACGAGACATCTGTCACTCAAGATATACAAGAAAGTGGATTGGTGTGTGTATGAACACAGCTCAGCGCTTATAACGCTCATTACATCCTTTAATCTGGAATAGTTTTGTCTTCAAAACATTCCTGTGTTCTTCAGGTGTGTTTTAGAGATCGCAAACTAATCTTTATTCCATGATACGCTATCTGTGTATCCAAAATCACTGCATATCAACGTCCTTCCTCAGAGTAGCGCTGAATGAAGTCTATTTTCTTATAAATATAAATGTATACGTTTGTTATTTTCTTCGATTTAAAGTCGAAAAAAAAAAATGGTTTAAAGTGAACGCAGAACTAAAGTTAGATACACAATTTCCTACTTCCTGTACATCTTGAGTGACCGATGTCTCGTCCAATCAACGGTAAGAATTCCATTTGCAAACTATACCTACCTTTTCCGGTTTGTCTGAATCATCCTTGTGTTTTTGGATTTCTTATTTTGTTTTCAGAATATTTCCTTTTTTTTAATTCTTATTCTTTTTTTTTCTTTTTTTTTACAGATTTATTGTTTTGTTTACAGATTTTTCTTATTTTGCTTAAAGATTTGTTATTTTGTTTTCGTATTTGTTATTTTTTTATTTTTTTACAGATTTGTTATTTTGTTTTCAGATTTTTCTTATTTTGTTTTTGGGTTTGTTATTTTGTTTTGTACTTCTCGGCCACCGTACTTAATAGTAGTTTTCAATTAATTTAAAGAAGAATGAAAAAATGTAGACCACCAACCACTTTTGTGTTTAAACATAAATACGGAAATCTATATAGATATGAATATTTGGAGCGAAAGAGGTAAAGATCCAGATCCAGATCATGCATCACACCCTGTACACATACTGTATATATCAGATCAGAGATCTTACCATTATGAATAAGTAGCTATGGGATAAAGAAATAAAAAGAATAATAACAGAGCCTGAGATTAGCTGGGCTCGTTTACGCCAATAATCTGTCCATTACGCTTCATTCCACTATATTGCAATATAATGTAGCCTCGACCATATAATACCATAAAAAAGGTCACGATATGCAAATGAACCGTCTAATAAATCACACCCACGATTCGCAGATGTCCCGGAATACCATTCTGACGGACTGAGGCGTGTTTCTGTGCTGAAGTTCTCTATTAAACCGTGCCACATAGGTAAATGAGACATGTTTTGTCGTGTTAAATAAACACTACGATATTTCACCCTTATTATGCAGCCGGAAAGATCGAATGCGAGCTTGTTAGGAGCGTCGACGACTCCGGGACGAGGACTGCAGTGGGAAATGGGGCCACTTTATTAGACCACTTGGGAATGGACAGAGAGGATAGAAGAGGAGGAGGAGGAAGAGAAGAGCAGAAGGACATAGAGGGAGATGGAGAGGAGGGGGAAAGGAAAAGGAAGGATGGAGGGATGCGAATAAAGGGAGGGGTGTGAGGCGGTGAACACGGGTGTGAAAGACTGAGTGTGTAGGGTTGGGTATAATTAGGGCAGCCTTTTGCCTCTGATTTCTAATTAGACATTCAGAGCAGCTCATCCTCTGCCGCTGGAGGCTCAGTGAATATTTTACACCGAGTCTAAATCAAAGTCCTCTCTATCCCTCGCTCGCACTCTTTCTCTCCTCTGCTGAATGGGGCAGGATGTTCAGCAGGAGAATCTGGGTTGCTATGAGCATAATGTAGTCTCCGCTCGGTTCTCGGAGAGACACTGAAGGTGAGCAGTGTTAAAAAACGGGATGGTTTTGGGTCTTAATTACAACATGGTTGAGAACAGCAAGGACGATGAGAGACGAACACGGCGAAGGAGCTATCGTCTTCATGTTATTTAATACGTGAGCCATCAACGAGGGTAAAGTTTCAACCATTTGAATACGGTTTAATGATACGGCTGCTGCGTACCGGACCGAACGAGGTCAGATACTGTACTTACATCTCTTTATTTTATCTCTCTCTATTGAAGTATATCGAAACACGATCCAAGAAGTGCAACCTCGGTACCTGATCTGCATTTCCTGGGCCATTAATCATATCATATCTCTCGCATTTCTAGATATTTCGATATGATTAGAAATTCCTGGCAGTACCTCATCCTGCTATTAGTGCACGGATAAACGTTTGATGCTATCCGAATTGACAATTTTGTATTGCTAGCTGCCAAATAATCATATATCCGTCGTTTTTTTTCGCCCCATTAACATATGAAAGTAGAAATATAAGCAAACTAAGTAAAGATTCAAACACTAGATGAGGCATTCAGTTACAGGAAAATAATCAATACTGGAGTGTAGTGACTGGAGTTACTGTTACCACCGTGAAGTAGTTTAATACTGCGGAACATCCAGGAAACAAGTTCATTCTTGCTATCGGTTACATTATAAACAGCTATAAACAGCCTTTAATTTACTAGCCTCTCTTTTTCTCTCTAGTTTTGAAGTTGATAATACACAAGAAATTAAATTTTACGTTATACAGAAAACTGCAAAGCCGTCCATTCTGAAGACTCTCCTATGTTTTGCAGTTTTGACGTTGGAGACTCCTTCCAGAAGAGTTTAATAAACTTTTCCTTCTCCAGAAAACATCTCCACATCAACCATTATGCAGTGGAACCTCGGCTTTTCACCTATTCACCTAGCTTTTGAACGCATGCCGAAGGCGACGTTGGTATCGTGAGTTGACTCTTTCCAAACAGCTTTCACTGACTGAAAAAATTTGATTCAGTTGGCTTCACTTGGCTTTCCACTGACGCTAACAAGTTTTGAACGGCTCCTGGATGTACGCCGGTGTTTGGTTCGGTTCGTTAGTGTGCCGAAAATGCTTCATATGCCGATGCAAATTACTTGCAAAATTTAAATTCTCAAGGTAAAAATTCATAAGGGAGGACGTTCATATCCCGAGGTTCCACTGTACACAAAATAATAATTTAATGTGAATATACTAAAAAATATAAGAGGAATAAATCCCTTTGGGAGGTACTGCTGATTAGTTTCTTATAACTTCACCCCCTGTTTTATGTTATCTCATGCTTTATTCCTTACATATTAAACATAATGCAGATTTTTACCATCATCCTCATGCGTAATATATCTTCATGTGCACCAAGAAATGAAGCAGACTCTAGTTTAAAGCTGCAGCAGTATGAGAGGATGAGTATACTGTACTTTTTGGAAGGAGGACAAGGTGGATTAACTTTGCCCTGCTGTATTAACTAAGCCCTGCGGCACTGTCTTTACCCAGAGGTCTATGCACCACAGGAGCGATTCTCGCGAGCATGTCCCACTTTGTCCACTTTTAATATTAGGCGTACAGGAAGCAAGCAGCAGTAGCTGCAGCAGCACCGGATGGATCCTGAAACACAAAAGCTTAGGCTTTAGTGGTCAAGAGAGGAAAGAACACCTAAACCCCTTGAAGGTTATGAACACAAATACTTCACATACCTTAGAGAAAAAAATACAAAATCCTGGATGCTGTGTGCTGGGGTGTGGAATAAAGGTAGTATAATTTGAACCAGGTTCTGAGAATGGAGCAGGGTGGAAAACACGTTTTTAGGAAACACAGAGATTCTGACAACTGGATATGTTTTCTGTGCTCAGCATCAATCAATGTAGCATATTACATGCTTGGAAATGATGACCTTGCTTTTCAAAATGGTAATGGATAAAAAGTGATATGAGAATTTCAACCAGATATTTTTTTAGCCCGGTTTCTGGTTCTTCTTCGAAACCCTTAAGAAGAGTCTGTAAAGAAATTAACATTTTTTTCCAACCTAAATGGTCTGCTGATGTTTCTTTAGAGTCTTATGTTTTTTTGTTTGTTTGTTTTTTGGCTTAGACAGCTAACATTTAATGGGGTGGGGTGTGGCAGCTTAATAGTTAAAGCACAGGGCTACTGGTCAGAAGGTTGTGAGTTCAAATCCCAGGTCCACCAAGCTGGGCCCCTGAGTAAGGCCCTTAACTCTCAGCTGCTTAGTGGTATTAAAAAATGACGTAAAAATGTAAGTTGCTTTGGGGAAAGGGTGTCTGCCAAATACTGTAAATGTTAACTTAATAAAGAGTAAAGCTTTCACTGAAGATCCACTCATAGGTCTTTAACTTGTTATATACATGCTTGATTCGACTTTTCTGAACAAATCCAACTTTACACTCACACAGGAGGTTCTCAAGCGTCACTAGTGGAACCATGTGGACGTCTGTAACTGCTAAGCACCAAATAAACGTGTTATCCAACATGAAGCAGATCATCTCCTGAACACTGAAGCTTTTCCATCCATCTGCACTTCCACATATCTGGACAGGCATCTTCTACTGCTGCTTGTCACCTCTATGAATACTGTATGACGTAGAGTGTAGGTACCCTGAGATATATCATTTCATATAAAACGAGTTAGTTAATACAGTTTATGGGCTTTGCTTATATCTGCATGACATTATTACCAGGCATTTCACACCTGAGCTTAACCAGAGAAAAAGGGATTTATATCAGTGTATGGAATAGATCTACTTGAAATAGCATCTACTGTGCTGGATCATTGCTGGAACTCAACACAACCTGGCTACTGGAAGAAAAGGAAAGCAGAAGAACGACAGTTTTGAGAGGCTTTGGAGAAGCTATAGGACATAATTAATACTAAAAATACTTTCCTGGGTTTGTCAGATGAACATGACAGGTGTATTGGTATTACGGTAATTTACGTCAGTATTGTACTGTATTTTGAGTCGTTAGAATTTTGACAATTTCATTTTAAAATCTAAAGTAGTGTGGGGAAGTCTGATCTATGGGTGCTTCAGGGTTAAGGGCCTTGATTAAACACCCAGCAGGGGCAACTTGGTGGCTCTGGGATATACCTCACAACTTTTCTAATCAGTCGTCCAACATCTTAACTAGGGTTAGAAATGAACTTTTTCATTATAAAACGTATTCTTTTCTTCGTCTCCTCTGTCATTTGGGGCAACTTTCCTTCCAACCCTGGGGTTAGTAACCCCTGGTAAGTATCACCACATTATTATGTTTTTCAAGTATTCACTATTGCTTCAATGCATATGAACCAGTGCACTGTTATTTGTTGCATAGTGTTTGAGTAAGCCAAATTCAATTTGTGTAGTGCTTCCTTTAGCAATGGACATTATTGCAAAGCAGCTTTACAGTATCTTTTACTTGTTAGCGTCAGTGGAAAGCTGAGCGAATTTACGAATTTTTTTTCAGTCAGCAAAAGCTGTTTTGAGAGGCAACCCACGATACCAACGTTGCCTTCAGCATGCGTTCAAAAGCTAGGTGATTTTTCGTGCGTTTTTTTGTTGACAGATTGCTGGCATAGGTGGTCTGTTCTATTGTTATCCCAAGCTTGGTGGCACGACTTCCTGTGAGGAGCCTTGACATAGAATGCTTGGCTTAGGTCAGTTCTTTGTAAGCAGTCATACAGTTTCCATACGCTTCGTATTGGGAATATTGCTCATATTTTTGGGCGGCTGGAATGAATTATCTGAATTTACATTATTTCATATTGCAGTACAGATTTTCGCCTTAAGAACTCGCCTCCAGAACGAATTAAATTTCTATGCCACAGTTACATTGTAAATTCCTTCTTGCCCATGCCAAATGTTCATTGATGGAGACCCCGAGCACAAAACCGACCGCGGCAGCAGCAATTCAAAGCCTTCACCACGATCTCCAAGTGGTTCTATCCACAGCAATCCCATATATCTCCAGGCTGTCCACATGGAGCCATCTTCTTAAACATCCTCAAGGAACATTTGAGGCATCTGATTGACTGTCCAGAAGCTTTTGTGATGCCCAACATCACATTTGGCTATGAAATGAAATCTAATGGATCAAATTTTATAAGAAAACATATAAAATCTGATACCTCTCCAAGGATGTTGTTTAGTTTTAGCACTCCATCTTTGAATAGTCTGAACAAAAATGAAAAATATTCACTGAGGCATTGTTTTTCTCATACATATGTAGAATCCTGAACAGATTAAACTGAAGTATTAGCGTTCCCCAGACCCCAAACAGTCCAACTTGCACCTCTTTTTGGTTCACTTCCCAATAAACCAGTCCCTGTAGCATAATTCTGCGCTTGAAGGGCATGTAAATGGACGGACAGATTCATGGTAGTTGTGTATGTAGGGTGGAGTGGTGTGGCATCTTCAAAGAGTTCTGCTGACTGCGGCAAATTAAAGAGACTGCTCGGACAAGGGGCAGACCCAAGTGTGACCAATGGCAGAAATATGTGTGTGAAAACAAGGCCCAGGGGATTTACAGAAGAGGACCGATCCGGCATCCGGGGAACTTTCTGGAAAAATATGAGCGAGCAGCTCTGCGCTGTTTAAACACTCATGCTTGCTGTTTTCATTGTTTCATTGTTGTTGCTGAATGCAGTTGGCCATCGTGCACGCAAACGAGAGCTTGACCTCGTCGCTTCAGTTCAAACATCTGGGTTTGTGTCAATCACCCAGACGCCATGGTGATGACTCGACCCCGCCCCCCTGCTGCCAGCACCCTGGGGTGAAAGGTTATTGGCTGTGTGTTCGGAACTGCCAGGCTGCGATATGCCACTATTTTTAGTAGGGGATTTTCAGCGTTGTTGCCATGCAGCGGTTGGCTTTCGCCTGTCGAGTGTCTTCTTCTTTTTTCCCCTCCCATCCTCTGTGTCTTTCTCTCTCTCTCCCACACACTCTCTCTCTCTCTCTCTCTCTCTCTCTATCCCTCACTCTCTTACGGTATTTTGCTCTCTCTTACTGTGCTGTTTGACTCTGTGTTGAACTGTGACAGATCTGAGTTTCACTCGAGCAGAAAAATATAGGCCAGACTGTAAGGCAAATCACATAGCAACATAGAGCTCGAGAGGAGGGAAGGAAAAGAGGGAGAAAGAGGGAAAGAGAATAGAAGAGAGGAGAGGAGAGGAAAACAAATATAAATAGAGTGGAAAGAGAGATTAAAGCAAGACAAAACATGGTGAGAGGAAACACAGGAAAGAAATCCATCACTCCGGCATATGGATGGTGCAGAGGTTAATTCACTGGCTGTCAGTTGCGTACGCAGTGTAGAGAAAGCGCTCGGCGTAGGTTACTGGGTGTGTCCGTAGCTGCGTTAGAAAAGCCCCACAAAAACATCGGGTTGCAAGGAAATCCTGGCTTGCAGAGGAAGAACGAAAGAGCGTGAGGAAACTGAGAAAAGAACTCCTCTCGATGAGCAGTTGCAGAATAATGAAGCGCCTGGGTGTTGTTGAGACTCACAAAATGCACCAGAGAGAAACTCCGAGATTGTTGGTCATGAGTTGCTCAATTAAAAAAAATAACTGCGCTCCCACTGTCTTATTTAATTAACCTATTCAGCAGTACTCAAATCAAAACTAATTAGGTTTTACGGATCCTAAATATAGCCGGGCTGCTTTCACCGCATTCTGATTTTCACAACAGTAAAGCAGTCCCTGTGGATTTATACGCTACAGGAATAAGCATGCGTTCAGGACTGCGATATCGGAGTCGAAGAGTTCATAATTACGCCTCGGACGGTTTATTCAAATCTTAAACGAACTGCTTTGTACGTATGCTTCATATCAATCCGTGTATTTTCACGGCACCCAAAATCCCGAACCGGCACTTTATGCAAATGAGTCACATTACCACCCTCTGGTGATTAACAAGACAAGCTCCGCCTCCTTCATTAAGTCTAGTGTCTTTTAGGACTACGAGTCATTTATTACAAACAATGTACCACGCATATACAAAAACTTTAAGCAAATGTTTGTCTCAAACCATATCCAGGTCTCGAGCACATCCAGCGAGACACAGCGTGATCTATAAGCATGAGCAGAAACTCACGATGATGATGAACGCTATAATATTAGAAGTGGCCGTCTTGGAGAACTAGCTTTGTACATATTTATGTACTGCTTCGTACACATGCTTCGTAACAATTCGTGTATTTTCATGAAACCCAAAGACCGAACCGGCGCTTTGTGCAAATGAGTCACATTACCAGCCCTCTGGTGATGACAAAGACGAGCTCCGCCCTCTTCATTTAGTGTGGCGTAGTTTGACGGGTGTTTTGTTTTAGGACTACACATCATTTATTACAAACAATGTTCCACGCATATGCAAATATTTAATGTAAATGTTTGTCTCACACCATATCCAGGTCTCGAGAACATCCGGTGAGATCTATAAGCATTGAGCAGAACGTTGCAGTGTAAGAGGCGGCCATTTTGGAGAACTAAGATTTTTTTTTGCCCCCTCCAGCGACTTGACAACATGAAACTACATGGAGATGTAACTTCGACAAGATAAACCGACAAAATGGCTAAAGTTTGTTACTGTTGTCATATTATTTGGTTGAGAACTGAAGCAGGTGACTTGCTGCAGTTGTTGTGACACAGGAGACATTTTTAAAAGTGGTTGCTTGTCACCTTTATCAACATTTCAGTCACCTAGCATTTGGTAGAAGGTTAAGACTCGAAAAGCAGGCAGTAGCCTGGCATGAAATCAGGAACAAACAATAAAGTCATTTAGAATAATTGGCTTTTTCTGAAAGAACTTGAGCTCTCTACTGAACTGCTATGGACTCAGGAGTAAAAAAAGCTGACAGGAGAAATGAGATTTTCATTCCATTTGGTCTCACTGCTGTCCAGGAGAAACTATAGAGCTAATGATGGGATATATTTTTAGATTTTTTTTCTTACGCTGGGGTTATTTTAGTAACTACTTCTAATGGAGATTAATTGGCAGCTGACCAGGTTTCTGAAGAAGCCTCTCCAGCAGAACACAGTCCCACAGTCACGTCCAGCGTCTCTCTTTCCGATTTTACTAACACAAAATGAAATCTGAAGAGGCGTGTGACCTGGCCTTGAACTCGCTCTGGCACACACTGTTTTCTCTCAAAACACCGGCGGATTCGGACGAGGCGGCGTATCTGCAGCATCGTGAACGCCCGTGTTTTTCTTTGTTCGTGCAGAGAGAGCCGAGTTAACATCTGCACATCTGTCTGGGGCTGCTGTGTCCTTAAGTGTGTGACTAACAGAAACGCTGAGCTGTTTCGCCTCATATACAGGCAACATTGCTGGACATCAGTAACGTCAGTAATTCCACTGCCTCTTTGTGTCTGTTATCTTTCACAGAGATCAAAAGGATGGAGTTAACGTTGTCCCGAATCATCATTTTCCTCCAAACCTTTATGGAAAATGACTAGAAAATGCATGAACAATACATCCTCGGATTCGGGGGAAGATGTCAGGAGGTTCTGGCACCAGAGCAAAGGCTTTGAGGTGTCGATCTATTTTTAAACATCTTTGGGAAAGTGTTCACACTTTTGTGAAGAAATGCTAAGCTCTCGCGCAGTGTAGTGCATTTTCTCTACCAAAGAGGGCGCTCTTGCTCTTCAAACTCGCACCTGCACCTGAGCTAAACCTGGTTTAACCCTGTGCTTAGAGGACAGTAAAAACTTTGTATAACTGTAAAGACTAGGATAACTGTGTGTGTGTGTGTGTGTGTGTGTGAGAGAGAGAGAGTCTAGAAATCCAGCTCATGTTTCTTTCTCTCATATAAATGACAGCTATAATGTTAAATCATATCCGTCTCACACATAAAGTGCTTTAATGTCTATTATTCGTGATGGAAACTTACAGACTTTTTTAGAAGACGAATGTGACACGACAGTGAAGTTCAAGGAGACACAAAAATACAAAAGAGACTAAGGCTAAGTTGGACGTAGATCTATGCATGTAGATGTACAATACGTTAAATGTACAAAAAAATACACAACACAACAAAAATATCCGTAGAAATGAACTGAAGTGTACATGCAGGGCGCTCATGAGCGCAATTAAATATTGTTTTATATTCTATATGTTAATAACACATGCATTTTCCACCTATGTGACCACACAGACGATGGAACCTGACACAATAGGATGTCACACAACGTGGCCTTAAGATTAAGAGTTAAAAACTAGAAGATTCTAGAAAAGATTTAAGGCACTGTTACTCAGTGTCATGTTATTATTTCCGCAAATGCCCAGGGTCCCAGAGTCCCTGGGTTTCTGTACGTTGCCCTCGTATCCGTGTCGGTTTCCTCCGGGTTCTCTGGTTTTCTTCCTACTAAAAAGAATCTGGTGGGTTGATTTTTCATCTCTTGGTGTAAAACGTGTGTGTGGTCAAGGGTGTGTTCCCTGGTGGGGATATGATACTTCAGGGGTTAAGGTGTTGGACTGCTGGTCAGAAGGTTGTGAGTTTGAATCCCAGGTCCACCAAGCTGCCACTGAACAAGGCCCTTAAGCCTTCATTGGTCAGTTGTATAAAATGAGATAAAAATGTATGTCCTTCTGGATAAGGGTGTCTGCTAAATGCCAGAAATGTAAGTGTTCATGGGACTGGCTCTGTATCTACTGACCATGATCTTGAATGCAAATCTACAAACTTAACAGTAACAAATGAAGAAAACCAGAAATGTTTTAGGCAGTTGGAAGAACTGGTTACATACAAAGGTTCAATACAAGAAGTCGTGAGCAACGGGTGAGTAACAAGACCAAACGAGACTAATTAGAAGAAACAGGTGGTAACCGTGATCAGAGGGTGTGGTCTGGAAAAATCGTGGAGTAAATCTGCTTTGCAGCTGAGCAAGTGTTGTGGTGCAGCTCATTTTGAAGTGGTACAGCTTGCGCAAAAGCGACTCGGAGTGGGAAACACCCATGGCGGCCATTTGTAGGATCGTTAAAATTGGAAATGTTGAAAAATAGTTCAGTGAGCTGTATTTCAAAGGACACTGGCATTATTAAAAGCCCCAAAATGCCTTGTTCCCAGGAGTTTCTGGCTTCTTTCCTGTTATAGGTCTACAGTCAGTGGGGGAAAATGGTGGCAAAAACTGGCTATAACTGTAGATCAATTTCAAGTACAAAACAGATTTTGTAGTTTCTATTCCTACCTCTAATACATTACAGGTAGACATTCTTATCCAGAGTGACTTACAGTTCATCCCTTTTTTTATACTGCTGACCAATTGAGGATTAAGACCCAAGATTCCTGACCTGAGATGCAAACTCATAACCTTCTAGTCAGTAGTCCAGCACCTTAACCACTAAGCTACCCCAGACCCACTAATAACAGCTCACAGCACTGAGTCATTAAATTACTACTTTGTAATATATTAGGTAAATTGTATCTCTGACTGAAAATGAAACCAATAGGAACGTTTTCACTGCTTATTTGTCCATTTGTGTATTAATATTTATTTCTTCACCTGCTAATTCCCTCCCACCAGCCAGCTCTCACCTGTCAAATGACAGCTACCATCCAGGGAGGGTTTTAATAAATCCACTTTTTGATTGACAGGAAAGACAAGAGTCTCCCTCCCACCCGGGCAGTACATCCTTTCAGCTTTGGCGCCACTCGGGAGCCAACATCTGTGTATGATTAATTTGCGATGGTCTTCTTTAAGCGTAAGGTATATCAGTTTCTGTTCCATGGTGGAACCTCGGCTTTGGTTTCGAGTGCTTTCTGGTTTGACGTGACACTTCAGACGTCTCACTGTGGGACTTTCGCAGACGCTACTCAGCAGTCATTTAGCTTGAAATCTATTTAATTTCCTTCTTACTGGAAAGCAGGAAGTCAGGTGGTTTTGTTTGGTCCTCGGGGACGCTCTACCAGTCCACATTTGGTTGTCTTCCATTTCTGAGCACACCTGAGCCAGCATCTAGAGCTCCTGATTGCCCAGACCTGGCTGTCCCTGAGGACCGAACTGAAAATCTCCGGAGTTGGTTATATTCTGTTGAGTATTAGCTAATTAGCTGTCCATCAGCTGCTTCTTCACAATACAGTGACGTTTTTTTTTTTTTTGCTGTAACTCGACAGGCTGGTTCATGCCGGTGATGATGTCTGCATCCTGTTTTCCTTCCTCCAGTAATGACCTCTCGGCTCTCTCTGTCCCTTCTCGAGACGAATGCTGCTGCCCCGCTACTCGCTGCATTGCGCCACAACGTCCTCACTTCGAGTTCACTTTTCTTTCGGGATGTACTGCATTACTTTACTGTCGTCGTTGCCGAACATAACTCTTGTAGGTCAGAAAAATCTTCTCCCTGGCAAAACTTTTTTTTGCCTTTTTTCTTTTGCTATTGATTTATAGCTGTCATATATTATATATATTAACTTGACTAGCTCACTTGGACTTGGAATCAGTAACATCTTCATTTCTGAAGTAAACATATCCTACAGCTCTTTCAGCGAAAGACATGAAGGTTGGGCACCGTATTAGAAAGAGGGCTCATCCATGGCATAATAAGAATGATGTCAGACAAAAGATTACATAAAGATAGACATCTGTATTTGGGATTTCTCTTTATTTCAAAGCCCGTAATGCTATTGGATGTGTTTTTTCACCTGACCACATTAGCTGTAACAAGACGCTTTCTTGTGTCTTCTAATTTCTTCTCTGAAGCCATTTTGGGGAAACGAAAAAACAAAAAGATTTCCATCCACCTTGTGCATGTTAATTATTTTGTATACGCCTTCTTAATCATGTCACAAATGTGTCTGAAATATGGAGCTGAAACGGAGCTACAGTTTGAGCTAGAAAGAAATCAGTCTCTCTTCTTCATTCCATTCAGTGTATATTTTCCAAAATTTTCCACAAATATCCAAAATAATCTGTAGTAAAACATTAAGTAACAGACCTTATGATGATATATAACCTGAATTTATTCACTAGCCAGTTTGTACAAGGGTACATACGAAGGTATGGAAAACTACACATTATTAAAAATAAAACACATGAACAAACATCTCCGGAAAACACAACCGGGTGCATTTAAAAACAGACTTGGTGCATGTTTATTATTTTGTGGTCACCTTCTCAATCATTTTTGATCACGTTACTAAAAAATGTGTCTAAAAATATCAGCTGAAATGGAGCTACAGTTTAGGCTAGAAAGAAAACAGCCCCAGTTTCGCTTCTTAATATCATTCAGTTTATATTACTTATGTCACTGTTGCGCATAAAATACTCCACAAAAATCCAAAATAATCTGTGGTAGGACATGAGGTAAAAGTAATGATGGTGATCGATCTGCTAGCCAGTTCATACAAGACGTTTCTGGAAGAAAATATACGTTATTAAAAATAAAACACAGGAACAAACGGATAATATCTCTGGAAAAACACAACCGAGTGCATTTAAAAATAGACTCCATTTAGCTGTGGGTAAATAGTCAAGAAAATTCCTGTGTTTTTACCTTCATCTGTGTGAGATATGGGGGCTCGCTTGCCCTTCTCCTGCACGTACACACCTGGTTTAACTCGTAAATGCCTCGATAACTATCTGAAGAGCTGAATAGTACGTGACAGAGCCAGAAAGCAAACCTCATTTCCAAAAGCCCTGCTTTATAGGGCATGCCAGGATGACATACGGAGCCGTGCTTCTGGCTGACCTCTTAGGCTGCTTTAAGGTCAGTTTTGTCGTTCAGTTCAGAAATGTTTTAAATCAGAGCAATGATTTTGGCAGGCGGATCCTGCGTCTCTGGGCGGATGCCAGCGTCGGCGCTGTCTCACGGCCTCTTTATCGCTGCTCCGTACTGCAGAAAGAGTAAAGAATTAATTATTCTTCTTCAGGACACGTTTGCTGTCGTACAGTATGATTGTCCAAACCAAACCACACCTACGTTTCTTATTGCTTGAAGAGATTTATAGAGGTCTGCAGTGGCCTCCATGGAGTGTGCACGTTATTGATATATATATTTTATGATGGCAGCTCCAAAGAGGAAGGAAACATTTATCACGAGCACTGAAGGGAAGTTTTGTGGTTAGGACGCTGCTTGGGTTCAAATCCCAGGATCACTGCTACTGCTGGGACTTTGAGCAAGAGCCTTAAACCTCAGGGGTATAAATTAGATAAATGTAAGTCGCTCATGAATAGAACTTGAAATAAAAATAGAACTGAAAGAAATCGTTCATGTATGTGTCAGTCATCGATTTTCATTATTTCCTCATTTTTCTTTAAAATCAGTTCATTTACATGTGTTTTATTAATTGCAGTTTATTAATTCGCTAAATAAACCATATAATCATATATCCACGATGTGCCGGATGAGGTTAATGTTAATAGCTAAAAAAAATCTCGTAGCTTCTTTGTGAGACTTAAAGGTAGCTAGATGCCAAAAAAAGTAATATATTAAAAATAAATCTTAAACTGGGATGGAATTATAATTGATAATGCATACTTGATGAGGGAAAATGATATGTGATGTAATAATATGTTAAAAAAAAAACAGATCTTCACACCATTGGACTTTTTGGCTGCTATTATTAAGATATCTTTTTTGTTTTGTTTTGTTTCAGTGATTTTAAGCAAAAACCTGGTGTTGTATGTTTACATTTACGAAATAAACATATAATTCACATAATAATTCAATTATTATAATATAATAATTCACTCAGGATATTCGCTTATGTTGCTGTTAGGCACAAAATTTTCCCCAAAAAATCCCAAACAATTTGTGGTAAAACATTAAGTAACTGTAATTATGACGGTACATAAATAATCTAAATTTATATATTATAATAATCCACTCACGATATTTACCTGTCTCCAGGTTTTCATGAAGAGGTCAATAACAATTTAAATCTACAAATTTATTTTATTCATTTTATTTCTTAATAGTGAGTGCTACCGAGCGATTCTTCGCTTGTGTGGATTTACCCTCGGATTGATTCATTTCTTAAATATTTATTTCTGAGATTTAAAAATTCCAAATTGCACATAATCGTTTTGTTTATTTTTCTTCAGGTACTTTAATCAGATTTTTTTTTTTCTCAGTCTGGTTGTTTGTCCACAGGTCTGGCTGAAGTACAGAAAAAACACGAATGCTTAACAATCTCCAGATGTCTTTTTATCTCGAAATGGGATATCTGATCGAAGATTTTGCGGCGTGTTTGTTTCCAACGCCAGTTAAAAAAGGCTGATAACGATCAGATAAACAGCTTGATTATTAGTGTAAACACAGTCGCATGGGGTGGAGACGTCCGTAGAAGAAGAAGAAGAAGAAGAAAGAAACTGCTAACTGTAGCTGTATGCAATACACTGGAGATTAGTCTAATCACAGTGTGCACAAGAGAGCACTTAAACAGTGTGGGGGTTAATGTATCCCTGGTTACTTTATTGAGTTGTGCTTCTTTAGGGTGTGTAAAGTTCACCGATCCGGCTCTTGTCCTGGGAGAAGTTAAGAAGTAAAGCAGTCTGGCTTCACAAGCCTTTAGATGCTGCAGTTGAAAAACTTCAGACTGTAATTATTTTTAAACATCAAGTCCAGAAAGAGTTTTTTATATCCTGTATTGCTTTGATATAAACTAGATAATTGCTACTGTTAACGCAAAAGCCGTTCCTTCAGCCTCTCGGCTCTCAGCTGAGCTCTTTACGGGGAGACGACGGTGAGAAATGCAGGTCTTGACAAGTTGAAAGTGCAGCCAAGTGTTTGGGTTATTTTTCAGAGGCTATCACTTAGAACCCTCTCCCTTCACTCCCTTCATCTGCTGCAGATGTCAGGGAGGCTACAGAACACATACACACACACACACACACACACACGTACACACACAGTCTTGAATAAAAGGCCTTGGGTTTGCCTCTCTTCATCAAAGTGCTCCTCTCTGAATAAGTTGAATCCGAATTCTTAATATCTTACAAGACCTAGTTTTCGTGACACTCGAGATTCCCGGGTTTTAATTGTTTGTTCGCTCGAATCCAAACTTCAAACCAGGTTCTTGTGGTAAAAGACAGCTTTTGTGCTGTAGATGTTCTCGTGTTTGCAGCCCTGGAGATGAAGATGAAGAACTTGAGCACTGCTTCCAAGCACGGAAATCATGCGAAAGCTGTTGCTTGGCAACACGAGCTCCTCCCCCTTGAATATCAAAGCGGCACATGGAGATCACGCATTCTGTTTGAAGTGCAGCTCGCGAGTCCTGACGGAGCTGCCTCGCCTTTAAAACAGAAAGAAAGCCTGAGTGCAGAATCCCATCAGGACTTCTCTGTGTGTGTGTGTGTGTGTGTGTGTGTATGTGTGTGTGTAAGAGATCCGAATATTCCCCAGTACTTAAAGGAATAATTTGGAAAGGAAAATTTATACAAATGTATGCACTCTGACTGTAGCTGATAGCAGTGGGGTCTTTAAATCTGCCCTGGAGACACACACCTAACGTAGAGGTTCACCTGAATCTGTCGTGGAGCTCAGACTGTCTTGGAGAACAATATCAGAGAACAACCCTGATCAGTAAAATCCTACACTCAGTTTGTTTTTGCGTACTGGACCAGAATGAAGTGTGAAGCAATCCTCACATGATGAACTGCATTATATATACAGTGGAACTTCTGTATAGGAATTTAACTCGTTCTGGAGGCGAGTTCTTGAATATATAATGTAAATGCAGATAAACCGTTCCAGCCACCCAAAAATATGACCACTATTACCAATACGAAGCGTATGTAAACTGTATGGCTGCTTACGAAGAAGAAGTATTCCATGTCAAGGGTCCTCGTGCCACCAAGCTTGGGCTAAAAATAGAACAGATCACCCACGTCAACAAAAAAAACCCCGAAAAATCACCTAGCTTTTGAAGGCATGCCGAAGGCGACAGTGGTATCGTGGGTTTCACTGTTCTCCATAAAAACCTTTTATTCCACAGTGCTGATAAATTCTTGGTTCTGATTGGTCCGAAGATGGAAATGAATGGTGTATAACAGGAAGTCGGACCGTAGTGTCAGCTGCAAGGTTTATATGATGTTATGATATGATGTGATATGATATATGATATTATATGATATATATAATCTTATGTTCTTGTTTAAATACTTTATTTTTTCTATAGTAATAATGTATAAGTATGAGCAGAGGCTCCACATTAACAAAGTTTTCTTTGAGGAGATGTCTATCTAGCATGTTAAGGAAGGAGTCTCCAGTGTCAGCTGTAACTTTAACATAAAAAAAAGATGCATAGTTCAAGAAAAAGGTAAGAAATAACAGCTTAAAGCTGATAACAGCTTATCGCATAAACAGTCCAGTACATTAACTATAACCATAAACGGATAAAAGTAGCATTCGAAGTAAGTAGCCTTTATTTGTCACATATCCATTACTGCACAGTGAAGTTCTTTCATCACATATCTCATCCTTGGTTGGGGTCAGAGCGCAGGGTTAGCCATGATGCAGCGCCCCTGGAGCAGGGAGTGTTAGGGGCCTTGCTCAAGGGCCCAATGGTGGTAGTTTGGTGGTGCTGGTGCTTAAACCCTGATTCTGGACATTGGCAGACTGATGCGGTATAAAATATTTCCGGATATTGGAAAAGAATCAACTTTGTGCAAGTAACAGTAACTCCACTTTATGTCTAGACACATCTCAGGACCCGGGATATCATCCTGTCCCCACGTGTTTTATTTCTTTCTAAATGTGTATAAGGTTTCTATCAGTTATTTTCAGAAGGCAAACAATCGATGGGTTGGATCAAGTGTCGCGCTTGTTTAGTTGAGATGAAAACCTTCAGCCACACCGACCCTTTGCAGATAAGATCGTTTAAATACCCCCCCCCCCACACACACACACACAGAGGTCTGTATCATTTGACATACCACTGAGAGGGTCTCCTGATTTCACCCCAAGGTTCCCAGCACTCTTAATATGAGTAGGATCCAGTTAGCATGATGTCACAGTGACTAGCAAAAGCCAAATCTAACCCAGCGTCAGTCACGTTAGCTGTTCTGTGGCTGAACCATATTTCCACCGAATGAAGTAAGCCTGGGTGGAGCACGTGCTGTGGCACAGCGGGCAGTAAATTAACCGCTTGCCATCCTCCGGTCTCTGCACTTGTGCACTCGGAGTGCACTTTGTTCCACTGACTGAGAGCTGCTCGACTGCATGCTCGTTATGAGAGGAGGAAGTGGAGGAAACGCCGCCGTTCACGTTCACATGACCGCCGGGCTCGTCTGTCATCCTGTGTGTGGAATCTGCGGGGAGGAAATACACTACATCACCATGGCCTCGGTGACCTGGTCTACTCAACACTCCACTCACTCTCACAGACCAAGACCGACTTTATAACTCGTAATGTAATAGTAATGATCGCAGACACAAACACCCGGCTCTGAGACTAACAGTTCCTCAGCTGTAATTTCATTTGTTTCCATTGCCGGTGTCCAGTTTCATTTCTAAACAGAAAGAAAGAAAGAAAGAAAGAAAGAAAGAAAGAAAGAAAGAAAGAAAGAAAGAAAGAAAGAAAGAAAGAAAGAAAGAAAGAAAGAAAGAAAGAAAGAAAGAAAGAAAGAAAGAAAGAAAGAAAGAAAGAAAGAAAGAAAAATATGCCAGTCATGCACAGTATTTTTTGTTTAAATCTTTAAACCCACCTGCTTCAACTTCTCAGCTAGAAACAGGCTAGAAATCACTTCTAGTGTTTTTATTCTGGACAGTGCAGTACAATATCGAATAACATGACCGATAACTGACTACCAAGCGACCCATACTGAAGCTACAGTGCATAAGTCTTCACCACCTTTAAACTTTCCCACACTTGGGATTACATCCTGGATCGGAAATGGAATTATTTGGGATTATATGTCATGAATATATGAATACAAAATGTCCCAAAATAATAAAGCAGAATGAAAATCTATATAGTTGTGGTTGTGTAGCTGGTTTACCGAACAGGGACAAATAGCAAAGACCTGAAAGAACTGATTAATGGAAGATAATTACCGCAAAATCTTCCTGATATTGACAACAATTCAGTTCCTTCAGGAGTTTGCAGAGGTTTTTGTGATTTTTCATGCAGCCAGAAATGCTTGATTTCCAAAATGTGTGAGCCAACTTGTGCCATTTTTTGTGCTATTTGTTTTTGCTGCCTTGTTTTTAAAGTTTGTGAGGCGCCACAAAGGTTTTAGTAAATCTATTCAATTGCTGAAATCACAAGCATAGGATTCTTCGTTAAACTCCTACCAAGGAAGACACGTGTCATTTGAATTCTTATGGCGAAAATTCATAAGGGAGGACATTCGTATACAGAGGTTCCACTGTACTTCAGTTTCAGACTTTATTTATTAACACACAGGAATATAAGTTTTTGT
Source organism: Hemibagrus wyckioides (assembly GCF_019097595.1). Lineage (NCBI taxonomy): Eukaryota > Metazoa > Chordata > Actinopteri > Siluriformes > Bagridae > Hemibagrus > Hemibagrus wyckioides. The sequence goes on along the minus strand of NC_080714.1, from coordinate 25,715,452 downwards.
CTTGTTTTGTCTTTCTTCTTCTTCATTCCTGTGTCCTCCCATTGTACTCGAAACGGCTTCCTATCCATTGTGTTCCATCCTTACATAGGCTACAACATGATACTATGATCTAACAGGATCTGCCTAGAGCACAATAAGCCCAACAGCACACAGGTTTGTAAACTCACTCACACCTAGGGGCAGTTTAGCAAAGCCAGTCTAACTACTGCAGTGTTATTGGGAAGAAAAAGGAAAAGAAAAGACAGGAAGAACTGATACACTAACACTAACACTGATACAATAACAAGAAAACAAAAACAGTGACACATAGACTATTTTATAATCATAAGACTTTCGGTTTAAGTCCAGAGATAGGCATGAACCTGGCTCGTGGCGTCGTCTTATTTCCGTGAATACGGACGACCCGAAATAAGTGACGAGCTTCACGTCTCAGCCGTTGTGTCCCACACATTACCATTTATTCCTAAGGAGCTTTAATGAATTCTTCTAACACCGCTAACAGGTCATTAAACAAGCGTGTCGTCTCCTCGCAAGTCCAGATGGCAAAGTCCTATTAAATATTCAGTACAATAAGCGAAGGGCACTAAGTGTCCATCAGTACATTGTGTCCACATATGTGAGTCCTCTGTTCTCCTCCGTGCGAGTCTGAACACGCTGTGGATTAGTGTTGAGTGAGAGAGAGAGAGAGAGAGAGAGAGAGAGAGAGAGAGAGAGAAAGAGAAGGAAGAAGGAGAGAGATAGTGGGGGTCTGAACACGCTGTGGATTAGTGTTGATAGAGAGAGAGAGAGAGAGAGAGAGAGAGAAGAAGAAGTAGGGAAAGAGAAGAAGAAAATGAGAGAGAGAGAGAGAGAGAGAGAGAAGAAGAAGTAGGGAAAGAGAAGAAGAAAATGAGAGAGAGAGAGAGAGAGAGAGAGAGAGAAGGAAGAAGGAGAGAATGAGAGAGAGAGAGTGGGGGTCTGAACATGCTGTGGATTACTGTTGCTGTTGAGAGAGAGAGAAGAAGAAGAAGTAGGGAAAGAGAAGAAGAAAATGAGAGAGAGAGAAAGAGAGAGAGAGAGAGAGAGAGAGAGAAGGAAGAAGGACAGAGAGAGAGAGAGAAGAAGAAGAAGAAGAGGAAGAAGAAGTAGAAGAGAGAGAGAGAGAGAGAGAGAGAGAGAGAAGAGGAAGAAGAAGTGGAAGAGAGAGACAGAGAGAGAGAGAGAGAGAGAGAAGAAGAGGAAGATGAAGATGAAGTAGAAGAGAGAGAGAGAGAGAGAGAGAGAGAGAAGGAGAGAATGAGAGAGAGAGAGTGGGGGTCTGAACATGCTGTGGATTAGTGTTGAGAGAGAGAGAAGAAGAAGAAGTAGGGAAAGAGAAGAAGAAAATGAGAGAGAGAGAAAGAGAGAGAGAGAGAGAGAGAGAGAGAGAGAGAAGAAGAAGAAGAAGAAGAAGAAGAGAGAGAGAGAGAGAGAGAGAGAGAAGTACAGAAAGAGAAGAAGAAAATGAGAGAGAGAGAGAGAGAGAGAGAGAGAGAGAGAGAGAAAGAAGAAGAGGAAGAGGAAGAAGAAGTAGAAGAGAGAGAGAGAGAGAGAGAGAGAGAGAGAGAGAGAAGAAGAGGAAGAAGAAGAGAGAGAGAGAGAGAGAGAGAGAGAGAAGAGGAAGAAGAAGTAGAAGAGAGAGAGAGAGAGAGAGAGAGAGAGAGAGAAGAAGAGGAAGAAGAAGTAGAAGAGAGAGAGAGAGAGAGAGAGAGAGAAGGGGAAGAAGAAGTAGAAGAGAGAGAGAGAGAGAGAGAGAGAGAGAGAGAGAGAGAGAGAGAGAGAGAAGAAGAGGAAGAAGAAGTAGAAGAGAGAGAGAGAGAGAGAGAGAGAGAGAGAGAGAGAGAGAGAGAAGAAGAAGAGGAAGAGGAAGAAGAAGTAGAAGAGAGAGAGAGAGAGAGAGAGAGAGAGGGAGAGAGAAGAAGTAGGGAAAGGGAAAGAGAAGAAGAAAATGAGAGAGAGAGAGAGAGAGAGAGAGAGAGAGAGAGAGTGGGGGTCTGGTTCTCTAAACGTTTTCACCAAACGGATTAGAGCAGAAATTCTCAGCCAGCTGGCAGCAAATGAAAGGTTCTGCGTTTAAACATGACAGAATCAGCTGTTTGCCAGAGATCTTCATCCTGCTCTGTTCAAGAGATTTGTTCATCCGTTCTTTCTGTGCTGTTAGCAGTCGAGGGGTTATTGTCTTATGCCCTGAAAATGTCATGTGCCGCTTAAAAAAAAAAAGACACCGTAACGTGAATCTGCTTCCATTCAGCGAACAGACAGCGAGAACACTGTGTCTTTCTCACACGCCGTATAATATTATAGAAATAATTCAAGTCTATTATACATAATTGTAGTTTTGGGGTATTAAATTTTGTAATGCATTGTTTTTGTGCCTGGAGTACAGATACGTCCTGGAAACAGAGCTTTCTTTCATGTGCTGCCAGTGCTCAAGAACATACCCCCCACCCCCCAAACAGCCAACGTTTCACTTAGCTTGCAGCTTTTTGATGAAAGGATGTAAGTAGCTAGCATGGAACGCTCACATGTGGAGTTAATAGAAAAATGCTGCATGAAAATCTGAAGTTCGGTGCCGTGCCTCGTGTAGCGGATTAGCGCGAGAGAAAATAGGGGGAAATATGACGATCTGCCCCCGTATTTGTAGGACTTGGGGGTCAAATGTTTTGGGTAGGGGGCAGGGTCACTACCTTCTGGCTAGCATTTGTGGCCTGGGCTAATGTTAAACACCTGTGAGAAAGCAGAGGGAGTGTGTTTTTACGTGATGATTTGTTAAACAGATGGGAAATAACCCGAACGTCTCCATTTGGCGTCTCTCGAATCATCATGAATGAACTCTGAAGTATGTCATGGTCTCTTTTCTTGTTGTATTAACTTGAAGAGAGAGAGAGAGAGAGAGAGAGAGAGAGCAAACAGAGAGAGAGCTGGTGTGCTCAAACGTAAGTGATAATAGGAACTCACTTGTTCCTCAGACGTTAAACAGTAAATGTAGCTATCAACTGATAAAAAAATCATCATCACTGGTAAATTGCTGTGGAATAAAAAGGAATTGTTTTACAAAAGTAATTTTGAGGGCATTATGAGGCTTCACCTTGACTATTTTCACCAGAAAATGGAGTTTGCTCCTGTTTTTGTTGTGTCCATGTTGATGATTGAGTGTCTTTATCATGTCCCACTCCACAGTGGTGCTTAATATGAAAGTAGACACTCAGGACTTTAAGAATTTGTAGTGTTTCATAAGGATTTCTGTTTTTTCCCTAGACTACTAGGGGCGACATATTCCTTATTTTTTTCCATGCTAATGTTTCTATCTTCCAAGTAAATGTTGATATCAAACCCATTTCTGCTCCCTGAGACGCCCCAAGTGCTTGTTCATCTAAAAAGTGTCTAAAATTTGATCTTCCAGTAAAATTCTGTGTAAGGTTCTCCAACAGAGGGAAAGACACACGTCTAAAACACACTGAAAGCCAACACTCATTTTACATTAGCCAGAAAATAATTCATTTGTTTACGCTGATTGTAAACATCACTGCGGGCGTAATGGACCGTCAGTGTCATGGTAAAAAGGGATAAATATTACTTTAAGGGCTAAACATGCAGACAGACTTTTGGGTGTGACAAATGGGTGTGTCCGGGTCGTTCCATTCAGTTTTAATGGCCTTCCAAAAAGATAAAAGACCGGCCGTTAAGTGCTTTAACATGACGTGGCTTCTAACTTTGGATGATCTGTAACAGGTTTGTGACAAGAACTATTTTTTTATGTCTAACAACTTAATAATATCTATAGCTATGGTCAAAAATAATCGGATGGAGCACGGTATAAAGACACTGAACATTGTTGTGTCTGAATTGCTGCACACTTCCTGTCCCATGACTCAAGACAGGAACAGGGAGAACTCAGCAAGGATGTCAGAATAACACTTTGTGTGTGTGTGTTTGTGTGTGTGTTTGTGTGTGTGTGTGTTTATGCTGATAATCATTTTTCTGGGCGTTATTATGAATTTTTTTTTTTTAGATTCAAACAAAACCATGCTTTTCCTTGAATTGTCAAGGTAAATGTAGGACAAAAGATTTTCTTTTCTTTATTATGGCCCGCGATCTATCAGTTTCATTCTTTATGTTTAAGTTTTCAAGAACTCCATCTCATACAGAGACAAACAGAAAGCATGTATTATTTTTTTATTATTAGTTTTATGACAAAAACAGTAAAAAGTACAACATAAGAAAAGAAAAATAGAGTAAAGGAGGTCAATTACATGAATGCCTCATAAAAAAAGTACAAAGGAGAAGAATAAATCACAAAGAGTGGGATAAATCAGCGTAGAAACGTGGATGTGGATGTGGTAGCTTATGGTTAAGATGTTGGAAGGTTGTGAGTTCGAATCCCAGGTCCACCAAGCTGCCACTGTTGGGCCCCTGAGCAAGGCCCTTTATCCTCAGTTGTAAAAAGAAAAATGAGATCAATTTTGAGTTGGTAAGGGTGTCTGCCGAATGTAAATGTAGAAATCGTGATATCACAAATATGTCCAAATCTTTCACTCGTGAATGTTGGAGGAAGGAACCCTTGGGAAATGCTTTGAGACGTTGCTTCATTAAACTGTAGACCATCTCAGCAGGCCATCTTTGGAAATATGTGGGATCAGTAGATTTCCACTCCCTCAGTCTAATTCTCTCGGCCATCACCATACCCAAGAAGGCCCATTATAATCGCAGATTAAAACAATGTAGTACACTTCAGTTCATGTGTAAGTATAATTGAAGCGAGGCAGGGGAAGGAGGCATGGTGTGGGAGGCGGCAGGTTTGATAGCTGATTGTGTTTTGTGATTGATGGGTGAATGATGGAGTCCATACACAGCAGGGAACACTCCTCTTTCTCTCAGTTTCTGCCTCTATCTCCGACTCTCCTGTTTCTTGTCATATGTGCTAACATTCTCTCGAGACCGTGGAGAATTCCAGGAAGGGCAGGAGATGCAACCTGTTTGGCTCCCCAGCTGAACTTCCCCCTATTCATGTTCACACGCTTGAATTGAACTGCAGCTCTCGTCTCTGATGCAAATCCCAGATGATAAAGCACATTAGCAGCTCGCTCACGGACTAACAGCACACCAGTGATGCAACGTGCTGTCTTGCGATATTAACCGATTCATCATATGTCAGAGCTGTGGTTTGGGGTAATGGTTAATAAATTGTGTAAAACCGCCATGGGAGGCAGAAACATGACTCGATAAACAAAATTTTTTTATTTATTTTAGCTATTTGACCTTCCACATAGGAGGATTCGGGTCAACCTAAACTTCTAGCCTTTAGTTATTTAGCCTGCTTACACAAAAGCGGACAGTAATTTCATTAATACTTAGAATTTATTGGCGTATGTTTTCCTAAACTTACACAACCAACCATTTCTGATGTATGTGAGCGACACTGAGCAACAACAAGCAACATTTTTACTGAATTTCTTTTATTTATAAATCAATGTGGATCAGCTACAACATGCTAAAGCATCAAATCTCCATTGAGTTTTCTCATAGTCCGTGAGTGCGTAGTTTTTGCAGTTCCCCAACAACACTTTTGGTTCAAATGTATTGTTTGACACGCAAAAATGTATATAAAACTTGGCAAAAGCCTGGCATGTAACATGTACCCCGAACAACCAATTTTCCTACTGATCAGTTGAGCTAGTGTTTGAAGCCATGTATAGCTACTACAGCTGAAAATACAGTTGAAAATATATGTACTGGACAGCGCATGCAAACAAGAGACAACGGTAGAGGTCATTACACAGAGACAACCTACACGCCGTACAAGCTAGTCACGGTGAACTGAAACCCAAATGAGGTGTGCAAAATGAAAAAACAAATTCCTGATTCATGTATAATTGAGGTCAGCTTCTTGCTGACTCAGTGATACGGGTGTGATTTTGCAATATATTGACCGTCACAGGATATGACATGATATGCAGCCAAAAACTGGTTTAAAGTTGAACGCATGCTCCAAGCCTCTTCTGGTGAATTTTAGGTCTTTTGCCTGAGCTTTTCTTTTATATATATATATGCTTAAAGAATTGTGTGGATATAGACAGAAGAGGCAGGAAGATGGTTGTGTGGTGCAGTTTAAATGGCGGTATTTAACATGAGAATAGATGTGTCCTGTTAGGAGCTGTGCTCGTGCTCATTGGTTTGCAAATCAACCTACAGTGCTTGATCCCTTGGGGTAATTCAGGGTAGAAGAAACACCTTCTCAGTTTTCATTAGCACTGGCAAACTAACCAGGACATTAGGCAACAACAAAAAAACACCTTTAGGCCAAAATTCATTTGGTTCTTATTTGAATTTTTTGCTGTTCGGGATGGTACCCCCCAAAAAATACGTGTGCACTTAATTGTCATGTTGTTTTTGTGCAGTTTTGGTGGGGAAAAAAAAAAAGTTTTTACATTTTCTTACAATGACACTTTATTCCCACCCAAAAAAAGCTGAAAATGCACGAGCGTGCGTGAGCGCGCGCGCGCGCGACCTGCGTTACCTTTACCTAAAAGTCGCTTCTGGCTGAAAATTACTTACATTATAAACACGTTTAAAAACGTCCAAGCCGAAAAGCAACCAGAGCAAACAGTATATTTTTTGGTACATCGTGAACTCTTTGTAAGAAAATTAGGTCGAACATGTAAAAAAGCAGCAAAGGAAACCTACTGTATGTTACCAAAACAGTCGCGACCAACTCTCTCTGTGGGGGGAGACTCCGTGGAGCCTCGTTCAGAATTAAAGCCACGTGTCATTTCGTATCGAAATAGCGCTGTAAAGTCACGATTATACAGATATAAAGACTCAACGTAAAACGGAGAAAGAGCAAGTTTATCCGCGTGAAAATAGTGAAAGCGTGCTTGCGCGGAATAATGCTCCCCCTCTGCACGGCTGAGTTGGTTTCGCCCACTGGATTCCCTCGACCTGTGTGCCGAAGTGTGGCGAAATGTCTCGCGCTGTTTCTGCAGAGGAGCTCTCAACATACCCTGAAATTATAACAATAATAACAATTATTACAATTATGCCAAAAACGTAAAGCTTTAACACAAAGGATTCGCGGTGCTACTGCCCAAGGAGTTATTTTTCTTGATGCGTTTTCATGCATTACCGGATCTGAGGGATTTAAAGGGAATAGATGCCTGTTGAAGCGCAGCTCTCCTGAACTCTTTAACCCAAGGATCATGACAGAAAGACTGAGAGTCTGGATGTAGTGCTGAGGTGAGGTAAGAGGGTATTTGATCAAATGCATTGGCCAGAATAAACTGTCTTGGGTGTTCCTGGGAAGAAAAGATTTATGCACGTGACTGCTACTTTATTGTATTGATGCTTATGAGCAGAAACACATCTTTGAGATGCTCTTTAAAAATGTTCAGGCTATTTAGATGGACAAATGGTTTTTCATAAATGTGCGAGAAAGTCAAAGTGACTCATGGACAAACTCAAAATCCAAGCAGACTGACTCAGGAGTTCGGGTTCATTTCACAATATACAATTAGTCAGAAAGTTTTATCAGCCATTAATGAATAACACTAGGCACTCTTTAGTTTCTGGGACCTGTTCTGTCAACAAACCCTTCTGTAGGAGCTGCTCTCGAGCTGAAAAACCTACACAGGAAGTTCTCCAGTCAACCAGCACAACTTTTCTCCCGTCTTATCACCTCCGAAGTGATACCAAACAGCCTTGAGTGCTGCTAAAATCTGCCCTTGATCTGGATCACAGATCCCCCTGTACAGCACAGCACATTTATGACGCTGAGCTCTGTTTGTTTTAGCCACAAAGCTGCGGATACATCTGCACAAAGTCCTCCTCCTACTTTTAGGATGACAGTCGTCCATGTTTCCAAGCCCTGAGGGGTCGGAGACCCTGACGTGGGTGCCGTTGTGTGATTTACCAGGTGTTTGGTTTTGGCTCGGTTATGGAGGAAGGCTAGACATGATGACACCGTTTCTTCAAATCATTTACATGCCCGAATTTCCTGGATTGATCAAGTATTAAGACTTATATTAACTTATTATAGCCTGTGTTTGTGCTTTAAAGATTATCCTGTGCACAAGACAATCCCCAAAAAAGTTTATAATAGCTTGAAGCAAAAACATAGGTTTTATGACGTCAATTTTCATCATATAAATCGTTCACGATGTTCTGCTTACATCATCAATCATCATGATCCAGACTCATGCACAAAACGTCTTCCATGTCAGCAGGAGGCAACAAGGATATTTTTCCTGTCTGTTATCACTTACGTTAATGTTTCTCCATCCATGTTTATGGCTATCCTGTGTGCCATCTCTTATTTCCTCTTACCGCCGGCTTTTAGACAAGCGTCATAGCAAGAGCTCACGCTGAGATTTTAATGAAAATTTCCTGAACTTTCTTCATCGTCCATCACTGTTGACAACAAGCATGTCTCTCTAAGTTTTCTCGACTGAAAGACTCTTTTACAATGTGCATTCTAGCGTCACGAATGTGTGATAGTAGCATCCATCCGTGAGGATGTCGAAAAGGTTTAGAGACTCCGATAGCTCGAACGTTTTCTCCATCCTGAACCCATTTGAGCTGATAGTGCCGCTTGCTCTCGGTATTAGGAGCGCCAATTTTCACACAGAGCTGAGCTCGGTTTGCTTACTCAGCAAAAAACCTCAAGCCCTCCCAAAGTGTTTGGTTTGGAGATCTCATCTGCATGTGATTATCTGTCACCTGATTAACTGTTGGCTTTTGAAAGAACCTTAGGAGAAGAAAAGGCTCACAGTACTCGTGTAGTAGGATTTAATTCCGTTTTAAAGCACTTTTAATAGACAATGTCGTGCTGAAGAGTTGCAGAAATCCGAGCGTCGATTTCTGTAAAGATTCCTAAATATAAAAGACGAGAAAAAAAGCTCTTTGAGATGACACGAGGACGAAACCAGACTCCCAAGAGAACCAGTGACACCAGATATAAATAAATGAATCATTACTTTTCCGCTATTATGTACTTTAACGCCAAACAGCGCTGCTCTCACAGGATGGACCTCGTGGTCTTCATGAACAACAGCTACAGCTCTTACAGTTCATCGGGCCTGTTTCGTTCTTTATCGCTCCGTGTTTTAGTTAAAGGATCTTGTCCTTTATGCTGTGAGAGAGGAAAAGAGCTGACCTTTCATTACAATGACTCGCATTTCACTCTGTTTATAGCATCTGTGGAAAAAAAACAACATTGAATCGCAGTTAACAAAAATTATGACTCTCTGTCCTGGCTTCGTCTGGTCTTTCAGGAGTGCAGTGTTGCCTAGTAGGAAGGAGATTACTGAAGTGTTTGGAGGGCTACCTAGAAACCAGGCCCTTTTTCTTTTATGGTGGCTTGTAGCCAAGTGCAGCTCAAACACACTTTTGTGAAAGGAAAGTTAATGGGGCTTTATCTTGTTACCAGGTTAATGAATGCACTATCAGCGCCGTGTCTGTGCGTGTGACCCTTTTATTTCAAAATCTGCTTGAAACTTCCTTTGTTGGCTTCTTGGACAGAGATGAGATTGATTTTCAGTTCTGACACAATGGACCTATTTCCTAATGGTTTTAAACAATCAGCCACCGGAGACTGCGGCTGTGTGCTGGTGCTACTGGACATACAGTAGAAAATATATCATACATACCAAAGCCAAATGGACATGGATGTAATTCCCGTCATAATCAGCTGCCTACATGGCTAACATTCCTTGATGGGCCAGTATTAAGCGAGTATGTTCTCCTAAGACAGCTAAATGGCTTAAATGGAATTCCATAGGAACAGCGAACCAGCTGTTTATTCCGTGCCCCATCACTTCTGTAAGAGATCCGGGTCTTCATGTAATCAGTAATCAGGACGGGCGGTATCAGTTTGTCGCAGTTTATACCCTATTGATTAGCTTGTTGTGCAGACAGATCGATAAGGTGTTGTGCAGTCAGAGTTGACGCTTGTCCTTTGTGCACGTGTTGTACAGCAACATCGCAAATAAACGGAGGCAAGATTTCTGCAAACCTGGCTCTCTTTGAGGCATGTGGTCAACTATTTGGACGCTTAAACTATATATGAACAGGATGATGATTTCACTTAGTTCACTTTACCAGGTGACTTTTGACATACTGGAGAATAATAAGTAACACTTGGGAGCATGCTGTTACAGGAAATGAATCAATATTTGGGATGCGCGATGTGGTCTAAATGCATTACCATTGATTGTTACAAAGCACTGACACTGGAGACTCCTTCATGCTCAGGTGGTTAAGGCTCTGGGTTGTTGATCAGAAGGTCGGGGCTTAAGCTTAGCACTGCCCAACTCCACTGTTGGGCAATTGAGCGAGGACCTTAACCCTCTCTGCTCCAGGTGAGCTGTATCATAGCTGCCCCTGCACTCTGACCCCAACTTCTTCAGCTGGGATATGCGAAGAAAAGAATTCCACTGTGCCATAATGAATGTGTGGCGATAATAATAAAGCCTTCTTCAAAAAGGCGTAATAAACGCCAATTCAACAATTGCACATTTTCTCAGTTGTAGCAGCCGAGTAACTTGTGACTGTAGAAACAATATAATATGTGAGAGTGCCTTTTTACCAGACTTATGGGACGTTTTCAATCAACATATGAATGATTTTCTGGCTTTGAGTTCTGATATAAAACGAGTCAGGACTCTGTTGGCTTTCAGTGTGTTTTAGACGTGTGTTTTTCCCCTCTGTCGGATAACCTTACACAGGTTTTTAGTTGTTGAAGAAAACTTGGGGCATCTCAGAGAGCAGAAATGGGTTTGGAACTTTTCTATGAATATATCGCCCCTAGTAGGCTGGGGAAAATCAGAAATACTTATGAAACACTACAAAGTACTTTCATGAGCGTCATATTAAGCACCACTGTGGAGTGGGATACGGCAAAAACATTCAATCATCAACATGGACACAACAAAAAATGACTAATTAGGCAATAATTAAGCAATAACTCCTTAGGACTGTGATATGGTGTTATAATTATATAACTATGATTGAGTTATGTTGTTATTATACACTTCCCCATGCATGATTGGACATGTCCAGGTTACTGTAGATGTTTGCATACTCATTTGTCATTGTGTCACTATCTGGCTGTCAGGTTTGCTTCCTGTTCTAAGGGTGATGTAATTGACTGCACCGGTGCTGACGACGAGCTCATTGTTTTCCCCTAGAACAACCGGTCCTAGTTTTATTCGGCTCAGTGTTTAAGTACAGAGATAAGTACAGGCTTGTAAAGTAAATACAGTTTTATAATGTCTATAACATCAGCTCTGGTCTCTGGTGATCTCACCCGAGACAAGTCAATGACTAATAATCTGAATCAGTGTCTTAGATCAGGGAAAATGTGTGAGGATTAATTATCACAGGGCAATAACACTGACTAGTAATGGATGGGGATTTTGTTTTTTCGTGCAAGGAGGTAACACTACACGATAGAGAGAATTTCTCGTCTTTGTTACAAGGTTGTATACAGAATATAATTAAAATTAAAAAAATGAATGCATCGCCCATTATCATCTTGTTGGCATGTGCGTATGAAGCAAACTGTCCATGTTTCTTCCCCATATTCTGTTTTTTCACTGATTATTGCATATGACTTGCTGGAAATCTACTTCTATATTTCTGTAAAGCTTATTTAGAGGAACTCTACCCCAGTCTACACCATTTTCTACCAGTTCTCTTCCAATTACACCACAGCTACTAACCCAGTAAGGAGAAGGCTAACACATGCTTCGTCTGCTTATACTATATTACCATGCAGCATAACACACTCAGAGAAAACTGCTATTCGCCTTCTTATACATATATAAGCTTACAGACATCCCTGATTGGCCACTGATGCTGTGATTGACAGGAGAGAGAGTGTGTTGTCCCGCCCACCCAGTGAGCACAGCCATATCAAGATTGACGGGCTCAAAATCTTGTGATACCTTTCTGTTTCCATCCAATCCACAGACCATGTCCCGTCACACAGCACTTTATTTATTAAAAATCCAGCACAAGGTCCTTTTTTTTTTGCTTTCATACCCCCAGAACATTCCTTACAACTTAAGGACAAACCCTGGCCAATCATTAAAATTTGATCCCAACCCTGAGATGCTTTACGTATACAACTGTTTCCACTCATTCGTCATGAGATGAGGTTCGACAAGACAACGTCTCCTGGGCGTAATGTTTGGGCAGAGTATCTGCTGCATGTGCGCAAAAAGCAGCTGATGTAAGTTCAGCTCGGGACACGAGCCGCCTCGCAGGTGGAAATCTGTGATTTTTTCTCTCAGTATAAAGATATCACTGGTGTGAGAGGACATCAGGAGCTTTAATCTGAAGCAATACGATTGTTTGAAGGAATTAGGTGGACGTGGTGGAGCAGTGATCGGAGTCGGGACATAAAACAATGCTCGCTTGATGTCCGTGCTACACACACACACACACACACACACAGAATCCTTCCCTCTGGCTTTAAATATTCAAATGAGGTTCAGATTTGCATCTGTATGAATCCAGCTGCTCAGTTTTGTTGGGGTTTTGCTTTTTCTTTTAAATTAACCCATTCTCTCTGTTCCAGTCCTGCTGTGCATCTCTCTATACACTCACACCATCCTAACCTACTCATTAATCCTCTCTCTCTCTCTCTCTCGCTCTCTCTCTCTCCATTTCCACAGTCCCTCTTTTTAATTCTTCCCTCTGTTTCTTCCATTAAATCCTTAATTCTGCACCCAAGCTTGTGCTCAGGCTCCCCACACCCATCCCGACTTTCTCTTTCTTCCTACGTTTCCATGTTACTTGTTGCACTTTCTCTTTATGGCTTTACCCCACCGAACCCGTCTGGATTCATTGCCGTAATGTTCGGAGCACCGCAGAGAGATCAAAGAGCAAAAAAAAAAAAAAAAAAATAGAGCCGTAAAATCCTCGTTGTTCGGCTGTAAAAGAGGCTGCTCTGCTGCTGCTGCTGCTGAGGATCAGGCTCGGATTTAGAGCAGCTCCTGTTTTGCTTTTGCGAGATCTTTGAAGACAGGATCAATGATAGATCCTCCAACAGGGACATCGAACAGTGGTCAATGAGACCTAGGGGCGTGGACGTTACGGTACTTACACGCCAATACCTTTAAACAGGAAGTACATTTTGTAAACCTTCTATAAGTTCAATAGAAATATGAATAACAGAAATGATATCGCTTTTTAATATATTACGGACTTTTCATCATGGCTTTGTATTTTAACACCTGTGTTGCATTTGGTGTTTTTCTTAAGTTCAGCCCCAACTTCTAGACAAAAGAGGCAAATCATAGGCAGCATGTGCCCTCCAGATGTGCAGGCACTGATGTTTATCCCTCATACGGGCGATACATCCTAACCCTCACCTGTCTTTGGACGAGGCCTGTGGATTCGACATGCGTAAGCAGATTGAAGCGATAAGAGAACAAAGCGAGGCAATTCTGCAGTCTGTATGCTTCACAAGAGAGGCTTGATTTGGTCTTGAGGTGGAATCAGGGTTATATTTATCCAACTAAACTTAGATCTGTTTATCATGATCCTATAAATCAGACATTCTCTTTGAAAGTGTGGAAAAATAATCCACTGACTCTCATATGAAGTTTTTCTTTTCTTCTATATGAGCCAGGACACATTAGGCAGTGTTCAGTATTATATTTATTTCTTAGAGCATTCTATTCCTGGACTTTGCATCAACAGAGCTCAAGCCATTGTTTCATTGTGTTGTTATTGAGCTTTAGATTAATCGTATCAAATGTCAGCTAGGCTTATAGCTATAAAAAAACAACAGGATATTTAAATAAAAAAAGCATTGTCAGTAAAGGTCTAGAGTGATTTCCAGTGTTGCACGTTTTAAAGTACAGTGGAACCTTGGCATACGAATTATGAATTTTCACATTAAGAATTGAAATTTTGCAAGAAATTTGCCAAAGTATTTTTGGCATACAAACAAACGGAACCGAACTGAACACCGGCTAAGTTGCGTGTACGTCCGGGAGACATTCAGAACTTGTTTGCGTCAGTGGAAAGGCAAGCGAAGCGAGGTCACAAAATTTACAAATCTTTTTTCAGTCAGAGAAAACTGTTTTGGAAGAGTGACCCACGATACCAAGTTGCCTTCGGCATGCGTTCAAAAGCTAGGTGATTTTTCGGGTGTTTTCTTGTTGACAGATTGGTGGCGTAGGTGCTCTGATTTATTTTTAGCCCAAGCTTGGTGGCACGACTTCCTGTGAGGAGCCTTGACATGGAATGCTTGGCTTGGGTCAGTTCTTTGTAAGCAGCTGTACAGTTTACATACGCTTCGGAATATTGGCCATATTTTTGGGTGGCTGGACGGATTATCTGCATTTACATTATTTCTTATGGGAAAATCTGTTTCGCAGTACAAATTTTCACCTTAAGAACTCACCTCCAGAACGAATTAAATTCGTATTCTGAGGTTGCACTGTATCTGGATAATAGAAAAAAATCCTCCCCAAAAAAATGTTTTGGTATTGGGTGTCTTAGATCAGCAGTAACTGTCACCTCCTGAGGTTCTCACATGTGGTACTATGTGCTTTGTGTTCTAAAGAGTGAAAAACACCCCAGATGTGTCAGTGTCACAAACTCCAGGAAAGAGGAGAATGTTTATTTCTGAGACTGTAGAGATGTACAGAGAGCTGAAACAGTGGGAAGCTGTAATGCTGATAAATATTGTGTTTGCTACCTACAGAAGCAGTCGACCTTGATGAATGGCGTTCCGGCATGCTTTGTGTTATCTCTCTAGAGACCAGTGCAGCTGAGAGACCAGTTTTTAATCCTGTAAGAGTTTTTGAACATCAGCTCACCCACAATTATGTGAAGGTTTCGGGATCATCCACGCGCCAGGCCGCGTGGTGCGTCTTGGTGGTTATTTTCAGTTAAGCTATTAATAGCGTATATTTGGACGTCTTCGCTGTTACGGTGAGGATTTGGCAGTGGTATCGTAACCCTACATGCTTGTTCCTGTTCAGCTGGTCAGCACAGTGCCAGCGCTGACTCGGTTTTGTCCAAATGCAGTAGCCACACTTCCAACACTTCCCACCTTTGTTTGATACACAGCACTAAAGCGCTCATGTCCACTCAAAATGTGCTTATTTTAACACTGTTAGTTTGTTATCCTTGTAAGGTATAAAAAAAACTTTCGGGATTGCATTTTAGTAAAATAATGAGTGACCTCATACTTTGACCTTTTTTGACTAATTTACAAATTATTACTTTTTAATTTATTAAAGTTATTTCTTACTTTATTTCATCGATAAACAATCGATCCTTCACCAACCCTTCATCAACTCTTCATTCAACTCTCCTCTCACTAGCTGTATAGTTAGCAAGCAGGCTAGTTAGCGACACTCTACCAACAAGCTGTAACTTTATAGATTGTGTCCCTAATGACTTATTTATCATGATATATAACAAAGACATAGCAAAACCCAATGTTTAGTAGCTCTCTAGAGGTTTTTGACAAGCTTAGCCATCTTCTAGCTTATCCGGTTAGCATAGTTAGCATGCAAGAGATATGAGGTGACAAGCAGGCTGTGTTCACAATGTCAAAAAATAAATAAATAAAGCTAGTTGTACTAGCAGTTCATGTCAGAGTAATAGCAGTGGCTGATTAGCTCAAACAGTTCTCAAATAAAGTTTACCTCACAACTAAAGCACTTCAGCATTTTTAGCCTAGCCTAGCTGCCCTTGTGAGGTTTCTAGTTATTGTATGAGGAACATTTTTTGATATTAAGCAAGCTTTTCTCCTGTGTGGATTGTATTATATCGGTTTATACTTGGATAGCTGTGTACTTTAGTTATAAATCCTGCACTGAACTCGTTAGAGCAGTAAGGACGCTGGAGCTAGAGGATAAAATTATTGTTTCGTGACCTTTTGAATTAAACTGTCTTCTTGATTTTACCCAAAGAAGCTATGTCTTCAAGCAAAGTAACAGCCTGCTAGCTGATGTGCTCATACCATTGACTAGGCTGAGGGAATGCTAGTATTGTCCTAGCTTTGCTCCTTGCTTCCTCATAGACCATTTCTGATTCATATTGTATTGATTTTACTCATGTATCCTCTGCAGGACAGTGTTTTCTGTCAGCTATATTAAAAATTTTCAAATGATTGCAGGTAGCTAGCAGGTTAACTCTAAGGTGGTGTTTGGCAAAAGGAGTCAGCGTGCGATAGAGCTGAGCAACAGAGCCGGAAAAAGTAAACAAGAGCCAGAAACACTGGTGGCCTAGTGAGAAAGAATGAAAATATCGTGTAACTGAGGATGTTTATTGGATACTGAAATCTATGACATGAGCATGTTTTGTTTTTGAAGTAGCATTATGAAGATCTTGGTGCAACGTAGCGGCATTTTTGGGCTAAAAGTAAAATATCAGAGCAGTGAATGTGGACGGATGGTTAACGGGTGGACCGGAGAGCATACATGTGCTCGAGCCATCTGCTGTCTGTAGCCTATTGGCCTGCACCCTGCTGGAGCTGCTGTTCCTGCCAGTCAGAGGAAATGTGGCTTCCACCTGGCCTGCTGAGTGGGTGGGGGGCAGATTTTTGGGGTGAAAGAACAAAGCAGAGAAAAATGGGAATGGAGACTAAAAGAGCATGAAGGTGCTCTCCGTGGGGGCTGCCCATCAAACCCTTACCCTGTCTTTATTCGCTTTGAGTTTGAGGGAATTCGTGTCATATTTGACCCGTTGAAACCTCCGTTTGGCCTTGTACCCCCGTAGCCACACTGCGTGTTACTGGTTGTTTGACTTGTGCTTCAATCAATCTCTGAGAATGTGTCTGTCAGACTTGATTGTGTCAGAAGCTTAGGGGCCCTTGAAAAGAAGAGATTGTGTTGCAGCGACACGGTACAACCTGACTGATGTATAAAAGCCACGACCTGACCTCCACCCTCATGAAGGTGCACTGTTTTCTTTTTTATCATTATTCTGTTTATTTTTCGCAAAAGAAAAGTCACTCCTAGCCTCCAGGGAACACCTGAAAGCATAAAGGAGGTTTCAATAAGACCTGCCATTAAAGGATTACTTCACCCAGAAATGCTGACGTGACTAATGATGAGTGGAAGCTCATTATCATTGCTCTAGAGTGCTGGCATTATTTTGCTTCCCAGTCAATCAGGATAGAGTTCCTCTGTCAATCACGACACCGATAGCTAGTCTCGGGCATGTCATCGTGTGTATATAAAATAAAATAAAATAGTGGTCTCCTCCGAGCCACCTTATAGCGAGAAATGATTTGTTAGCTTGGGGAGGATTAGTAGGCGTACCCCGGTGCAGTAAGGAAGGACTAGGAAGTGGGTGGGATGTCGAAACATCTAATTTGCTAGGAAGTTTTAGGGAAGAGCAGTACCTGTAATTAGGTTTGTCCTGTCTGCAGCACCCGTTCAGCCTCATGACGCCACATCAAATAACAATACCCTCTGCTCTGTTTACAGAGCTTCGTCCATGACCTAAGTCTCGGAAAGTGAAAACAGGATGGAAATGACATGTAATCACAAGTAATTATATGTAACTTACTCCAGCATAATTGCTAGAGTAGAAATGAAATCTAGCGTCTGCACTGGCCTTCACTCTAACTACAGAGTTGTAGAGAATCCACAAGCACATAGTCTGTTTATAGCTGGTGTTTTTTGTTCTATCTATCTATCTATCTATCTATCTATCTATCTATCTATCTATCTATCTATCTATCTATCTATCTATCTATCTATCTATCTATCTATCTATCTATCTATCTATCTATCTATCTATCTATCTATCTATCTATCTAAGTACTACCCCTGGGGCATTTATTAAGATCAGATGATGGCTTTTTCCTTTCGTTTTTCATTACTTTCGTTAACGGTGATGGCTTTTTCCTTTCGGTTACTTTCGTTTCAGCATTACTTGGAAACCAGGTCCTAAACTCCTCAGTGTTTTTTACAGATTTTATACATTTGAAATTCTGACATTCAGCTTTTCGGGGGCAAAAGGAAGACACTTTCTGATTGGAATGGAGAGGTGCCAAAGTACTGCAGGATACTGGCACTCTGTCTCTCTCTCTCTCTTGTCTCTCACACACACACACACACACACGCGCACGCGGTTGACAACCGTTGACCTTCATGCTGAAGAGTGTACACATTGTGGCACCATAACGGCATCTAGTTATCACCTCCAGCCCTCCTCGTCCACTTGAAGTAGCCAGGCTTTGTTTGTTTCAGCTTATCTCCCAGAGAGATGTCAAAATGAACGAGGGGCGGGGCTTTAATTAACAAACTATTTTAAAAGCCTCATAAATATATTGATTTATGATTTATTTGAAGGTTTGTGTAGAGTCTTTATGATACAGATGAATTAAAAACTGAATAGCTGCAACCCAGATGACACACCGTCTAGTGTACGAATGTTACAAGGATTGAAATTGTCTTAAAAGGAAGAGTCAGCAGTAAATGACATCAAAATGATGCTACAGTAGCTTTAGCAGAATACGGTGAATTTTTGAAAATGTTGATAAATAAATCTGTAAGACGTCTCGTCCACCAATGCGTCGTCTGCCATGTTGAAATTTTTTTCTCATCCATCGTCAGCGTCTGCTAGCCCCGCCCCTCTTCCACTACGTGAGCAAAGCTGAGAGCATTGAGGACATGAACCATTTCACGCTGGTATCTTTTTAGATGAATAATTGCATCATCTAGGAACTTGAAATGCACTTCTTCTTCTTGGAGGTTTCAGTGTGAACACAATACTCACACTACAAAATGGTATAGAATAGTGCAAAAGTGTACAATTTGGGACACACCTAATGAGCTAAAAGAAAACTGCACTGGTAACGAAACAACTTGGGAGGTGCAGCTATGGGAAAATAATCAGCGAGGGGATGTGACACTCTAAACACAGAGGGTGGGTCACTATTGCCATCCCATATTTGGTTGTTTTCTTCATAACAGCACATCCAAAAGTCTTTCATTCATCTAATACTGGAGCAATTTATTTCATCATTATTTTTTTCCATTTATAGTTACATGTAATGTTGCAGAACATCTGGGAAACTATTAAGTTCCTGTAATCGCGTGTGTTATATTATACATAGCAACTATAAACAGCTATAAAGATTTGAGATATGAGAATCCAGCAGCACTGTGGAGTAAGCGTATAACATGTGCATTATTATATTCCTGTGATTTGTAGCTGCACTACTGACAGAGCTTCTGGACTAGGAAGGAAATGAATCAGTGTCTTCTGACCAATCGGATGTGGCGTAGTTATTTTTTGTTAAAATCATTTATACCATATACAGTGGAAATTTGGTATACTATTGCCCTCCCTTATGAATTTTCGCCTTAATAATAGAATTTTTTCAAGAAATTTGCATTGGCATACGAAGCATTTTTGGCATGTGAACGAACTGAACTGAACACTAAACTAAATTCAGCTAAACTGAATTCTGTTAGCGTTTCTATAGTAACAACGTGGCAAATGCTCCATATAAACAGATTAAAAACCTCATGTAATGGTTGATATGATAACGTTTACTCCAAGGAGTCCTTTATTTAGGATATTAGTAACGCGTTTTCAGCATACGAATGAACCGAACCGAACACTGGCTACGTTGCGCCTACGTCTGGGAGCCGTTCAAAACTTCTTTGCCTTAGTGGAAAGTCAAGTGAAGCCAACCGAAGCGAGTTTACAATTTTTATGAATTTTTTTTATAGTCAGTGAAAGAGTCAACCCACGATACCAGCATTGTCTTCCGCATGCATTCAAAAGCTAGGTGATTTTTCAGGCGTTTTTTTGTTGACAGATTGGTGGGTGCTCTGTTCTATTTTTAGCCCAAGCTTTGTGGCACGACTTCCTGTGAGGAGCCTTGACATGGAATGCTTGGCTTGGGTCAGTTCTTTGTAAGCAGCCGTACAGTTTACATACGCTTCGCATTGGGAATATTGCTCATATTTTTGGGTGGCTGGAACGGATTATTTGCAGTTACAGTATCTCTTATGGGAAAATTTGTTTCGCAATACAGATTTTCACCTTAAGAACGGAATAAAACCCTATGCTGAGGTTCCACTGTACCATGAATCAGCTAATGGTTACTTGTGAGTAACAGTCGGTGTTGTGACGGTACTGACAGCTGACTGTGCTTGCGATGCGAAGGCGTTTTTTGCTAGATTGTTGTGGTGGTCATTAATGTTTTTCTGACCTCTTTAGGCCGTGTGTCAGCCTTGTATTGTTGTGGATGTCGTGTTGGCTTCTGCGGTTACACGCAAGACGTGTGCAAAACAGCTGTGTCCACATGCCCTCGTTAGTGCCGGATTAATTACAGGAGCCAAGGAAGTTTGCAGTTTGTGTGTGTAAGTGTGGGGGTATCCGGCATAGCCTGTCGGGATCAGAGAAGTGGCAGACTGTCCTGGGAGGAGAAATTTGCCGAGTTCATGCGTCAGGTTGTTTTTCTGCATGAAAGAGCGATTGGAGGGCAAAGCGTTCTCCCTTGAGGCAGCAGCAGCAGCAGTAGCCACGGAGGTGTGCGAGGGGAAAAGTTGCAGTTATGCTTCAGTCTGAAACGGAGGTGACAAGTCTGAGAGGACACAGGATTGTGCTGAGGTAAGGAGAACGAGGGACGGAGGGCAACGGAGCGAGACGGAAAAGGTGGAGAGAGAGAGAGAAAGAGGAATCGGTGAAGGATGGACAGGCCCAACATCTGCTCCGAAACAATAACGCAGGCTCCAACATGACTAAGTGGAAGTGCCGGAATGCTGGCAGGCTTACTGAGGACCGCAGACCATTTGTCTCGACATTTGCTCTGTCTTGCTCACACACTCACAGACGTCACACACACACACACACACACATATGTTCTCTTAAATCTGGCCTTGTCTCTTGTGTGTTTGTGGTTTCATTATATACTGTATTGTTTTTTGGCTCTTCGTTGCACTCAGACATACAACAGCAGGGACTCCGTTCCTTGAAATCCTACACTAAGCAAACGGAGGCAGGCGCGTATCCTGTGTTTGCTCTAACAACACGTGTTTATTTGCATTGAGCTCATCAGGTGGATCACTTTCAGCTGTCCCTCTCTGACCCGGTATCTCTGTGTGGGTCTAAGTGTGTTATCTGTCTGTAAAGTGAAGTCTTCCTGCTACACAAACTCCACGGTTGTGTAAATGAAAAGATTGTTGTTGTTTTTTTATCAGATTGGGTGCTAACATCGCAGTGTGAATCAAAGGTATTATAAGATTGATGTATTACTATTGCTATTATACAGAGTTACCAATCATGGAAATTTGATTGTAGGTTGTTGAATATCTCCGTTTCTGTCTTAAGGGCGTAATTGAACTAACAATTACATAATTGAGTAGCCAGTATTCATTCTTTCAGTGGGTTTTAATATCTTCTGACTCTTTTCCGGTGACTATACACGATACAGTTCAGCTAAACTAGCAAAAAAAAAAAAACGCAACCTAGCATGTTCTTACTTCCTTTATAAATAATTCTTTCTCCTCGTAACAAGCTATTTAACACAAAAACAAAATCATGCCTCATCAATATATTGATTTATGACTTATTTTAAGGTTTGTGTAGACTCAGTATCCTCCTCATATCCATATTTTGTCAGCTCGTAATTGTGTCTTATTAGATTCATTTAGTTAGTAGTTTCTGATAAGTAGCTAGCCAGCCATGGGCCAGACATCTATAGAATTACTTTGTGAAATGTCATTTAGACTCCTGGCTAAATTGTTAGCTAGCTAGGTTGCTAAGTGTGTCTTATTAGTTTCATTTAGTTAGCTAGCTAGCTAGCCATTTGCCAGAATTCTATAGAATTACTTTCTGAAATGCTATTTAGCAAGCTGGCATTATACTTTTGCTAAATAGTTATCAAGCTAGTTTGCTGTGTCTTATTAGTTTTATTTTCTGCTAAGTAGCTAGCTAGCTAGCCATGGGCCAAACATCTATGGGATTACTATAATGTTATTTAGCTAGCTGACTTTCTATGTATGCTAAGTAGTGATCTAGCTAGGCTGCCAAGTGTGTCTTATTAGTTTCATTTTGTTAGTAGTTTCTGTAGCTAAGTAGCTAAGTGGGTAGCTAACGAGGCAGGCAGCTAGCTAGCTAGCCATGGGCCAGACATCTATGGAATTAGTTTGTAAAATGTTATAGATATTAAGAGACTATTCATCTAACTAGACTGCAGTTCGAAGTCATTTAGCGACAGCTACAATCCCAGATAATTGCTGCCAAATTGAATAAAAGTCTGTTCAAACTATGACAAAGCATGATGCTGTTTCTTTTAGCTAACTCTGCTACGTACCAAGCTCTTGCTAGCTAGCTGGGTCTGTGACAGAATGCTTTGGAAACACAAAATTTATAGCTAGAGAAATACACTTACATTAGAAAGGAAATTGTAAAGTTGCAAGAAAAAGGATAACAAGAAGTTAAATGATTGTCTGGAGTCATAGCGAGTCATGAAGGAGGAAGAGAGTTAGCATTGTTAGCATGTACTTGTCTAGGGTGTCACCCGTCGGCGCAGTTTATTACATTGTTTGGTCAAATATATTTGATGAATGATTAGAAGTGGTGTATTTTAGTTTCTTTGACATTATAACCCGCATCCTTCGGTTAAAATAAGCCTAAAATTTAGCGAATTCTCTGTTCTCTGCCTTCTGTCTCTTGACGACAGGAT
Organism: Hemibagrus wyckioides; assembly: GCF_019097595.1. Taxonomy (NCBI): domain Eukaryota; kingdom Metazoa; phylum Chordata; class Actinopteri; order Siluriformes; family Bagridae; genus Hemibagrus; species Hemibagrus wyckioides. The sequence goes on along the minus strand of NC_080714.1, from coordinate 25,692,759 downwards.
GCCACATTTTTTTCGAGCGCACTCATCGTTTGCACTTTCGAGGCCGACCGTTCGTGCCCTGTGCTCTCCTGCAGTCCACACATAATAACGGTTTGGGAGAAAACCGCCGTGTGTTGGTTCGCCATGAGAAGCAGAGAAGCTTGTTGTTTGGGCTCTGAAGCTAAAAACGAACAGTTCAGCGGTGCCTGTGGTGAAGATGTTTACAGGAAGTGGTTCTTTAGGCTTTTCGTTTTTGTTTTTGTTTTTTTCCCCTCTAAGGCTTTGTAGTCACTAGATTGTTCACGTGAGACTCTCACTCTTGATATTGTTTGAGCCACTGATTTATTTTTTTTTTTGCTTCCTTCACTCACTTCCTCCTTTATGAGCCATTTCCTGCTCTCGGAGCTCAATTTCCTGTCCGCAGTTCCCACGGACAGACCCGTGGGTGGAGAGGGAAGCTGGATGCTCTCTGAGGGTTTATGACATCTTTTGCACTGTCTAATCTTTACGACTCAAAGAGTTACGAGGCGTATTATTACTTATTTATCACTGCATGATGGGCTTGTGCCAGGGTAAAACTTTCACTATGATAGAATAACTGTTTTTATGATGGTATAACTGTGGAAATGGAAAAAGAGGCTACGTATTATTGGCTTTTAGCAGGCAGAATGTAACCGTAAGGACCCCCGGTGGCATCATTTGGGATTCATCTTCGTCACATTCCAGCGCATGTGAGATTAGCTGACTGACTGCTAGCTTTTTAACTCGGATACAAATGAGTGGGGATTAGTCGAGGAAAGATTCTATAGTGAAAATAATGATTATTAGGATATAAGTGTTTTTTTTTATGTTATGAATCCTTGAATCTTGCGTCTTGGGTGTTCAGTATTTCGCTGTGGGGTTAGTTTTGTACATTTAAGTTTAAATCACTTAAAGAATAAAGCATCTGTTAATCGAATTTTAACATCAAACGTTAGTAATCAAACGAGTTACTGGAAATGGGGTTACTGGAGGTGGAGTTACTGAAGGCATAGTTACTGGAGGCAGAGTTTCTTGAGATGGAGTTACTGGAGGTGGAGTAACTGAAGGCGGAGTTACTGGAAGCAGAGTTACAGGAGGTGGAGTTACTGGAGGCAGAGTTACTTGAGGAGGAGTTAATGGAGGTGGAGTTACTGGAGGCAGAGTTACAGGAGGCGGAGTTACTGGAGGCGGAGTTACTGGAGGCAGAGTTACAGGAGGTGGAGTTACTGGAGGCAGAGTTACTTGAGGAGGAGTTAATGGAGGTGGAGTTACTGGAGGCAGAGTTACAGAAGGCGGATTAACTGGAGGCGGATTAACTGGAGGCAGAGTTACAGGAGGTGGAGTTACTAGAGGCTGAGTTACTGGAGGCAGAGTTACTTGAGGTAGGGTTACTGGAGGTGGAGTTACTGAAGGCAGAGTTTCTTGAGACGAAGTTACTGGATGCGGAGTTACTGAAGATGGGGTTACTGGAGGCGGAGTTACTGGAGGTGGAGTAACTGAAGGCGGAGTTACTGGAAGCAGAGTTACAGGAGGTGGAGTTACTGGAGGCAGAGTTACTTGAGGAGGAGTTAATGGAGGCAGAGTTACAGGAGGCGGAGTTACTGGAGGCGGAGTTACTGGAGGCTGAGTTACTGGAGGCAGAGTTACAGGAGGTGGAGTTACTGGAGGCAGAGTTACTTGAGGAGGAGTTAATGGAGGTGGAGTTACTGGAGGCAGAGTTACAGAAGGTGGAGTTACTGGAGGCGGATTAACTGGAGGCAGAGTTACAGGAGGTGGAGTTACTAGAGGCTGAGTTACTGGAGGCAGAGTTACTTGAGGTAGGGTTACTGGAGGTGGAGTTACTGAAGGCAGAGTTTCTTGAGACGAAGTTACTGGATGCGGAGTTACTGAAGATGGGGTTACTGGAGGCGGAGTTACTGGAGGCAGAGTAACTTGAGGTGGAGTTACTGGAGGCAGAGTTAGTGCAGGCGGAGTTACTGGAGGCAGAGTTACTGGTGCCATTCCCAAATTATTGATTATTTTTCTCTTCCTGAAGTGTTTATTCCTCTTTTACCACAGCAATTACCATTTTCTGAAATATTTTATAGGCTCATACATTTATAGGCTTCTCTTATTTCTCTTTTCCTCTCTCTTGGGGTAATAATGTGAAAAATTGTGGCTTGTCACATAACTGTGAAACAAAACACTGCTTTATTTATTTATTTATTTATTTTTAATAGAATTAAATGATCTGTAGCTTCCACCAGACAAGTTTCTGTGAATGAGCTGTTTCTATAGAAACGACAACGGTTTAATTAATACACCATGTTACCATAGTACACCACATTGCCAAAAGTATTGGGACACCCCTCCAAATCATTGAGTTCAGGGGTTGGGCTCGGCCCCTTAGTTCCAGTGAAAGGAACTCTTAATGCTTCAAGCTACCAAGACATTTTATACAATTTCATGCTCCCATCTTTGTGGGAACAGTTTTGGGATGACCCCTTCCTGTTCCAACATGACTGTACAGCAGTGCACAAAGCAAGGTCCATAAAGACATGCATGAGTGAGTTTGGTGTAAAGGAACTTGACTCGAATCCTGACCTCAACCTGATAGAACACCTTTGGGGTGAATTAGAGCGGAGACTGAGAGCCAGACCTTCTCGTCCAACATCATTGCCTGACCTCACAAATGCGCCTCTAAAGGAATGGTCAAAAATTCCCATAAACACACTCCTAAACCTTGTGGAAAGCCTTCCCAGAAGAGTTGAAGCTGTTATACAGTAGCTGCAAAGGGCGGGACAACTCCATATCACACTCATGCATGTAAAGGCAGACGTCCCAAAACTTTTGCCAATATAGTGTGTCAGGGGGTTACTATAGGGCGCTGATCACTCACAACTTGTATTATATATCTAAAATACCAGGGTCAGTTTTCTATCCCGTCGAATCACAGACTTTACCTAAACCCCTGAAAAAATAAAAAAACAGGAACACATTTCAGAGCTCTAGCCCTCTCCAGCTCCTTCTCCTGCACCTGGTCTTTGTGTATCTTTATGATAGCACTAAACCGCTGTTATAACCCCCACTGCAACTGAGCTATCGCACTTATGTGTAACTTTGCAGAGCTCACTCGTGCCCCTATCAGGCTCTTTTCAAAGCCAGTCTTTTAACCCGGACCCTTATGCTAGCTGTCGATGGCTGCATCACTCGCTCAGCTTTGATGTGTGTGTGTGTTTGTTGTAGGGCATTGAGTTCAGAAAGCATCCAGCAGTAGCATCATCATTATCAGCAGCAGCGGCAGCAGCAGCACAGTGGCTCCCCCTTCAGGCCGATCTGTAGAGGTGCTGCATGGCCACGAGCCCGACACACTGCAGCACGCATGAGCACAGCAGGAAGGTGAGAGATGATGATGATGATGATGATGATGATGTTACATATCATAAAACATCCAAGATCCAAGACAAAAGCTGAGCTTACCTTCTTTCTCCATGTAGGTGAAGTCACAATCAAGCAGCAAGACACATGATATGGAGGTCAAAGCTCAATTAATCACCGGGCCTGGTGAGAACAGCCGTGTGTTAATCGTTATAAGCAAAGACAAGTGTTGCAAATTAATTCCAAATCAGAGCAAGGAATCAGAGCGGATCTGATCACACGACCCAAACAGACACGTCTTTCCTTCCTGTAGATTTACAGCACACACGTTTAGAAAGTTTTTAGTTTGTTGATTATTAGCCTTGACCCTGTGTATGAGCGTTTGCTATAGAAACAATAACGCATGAAAACGACTGGATTAGAAAGCAGGATTAATCCCGTTAGAGCCGCTGTTACAGGAAACAGGAATTGTATGAAGGCTTAATTGTATGAAGTCTCATAGACGGAATACGTCATCGATAGAATCGGGTGAAATGTATATTTTGATATGAATCGTCTGTGTCCTTGTCTTTCGTTGTGTGTGTGTGTGTGTGTAGAGCTGCAGGGCTCCACGGATACTAAGCAGCGTGCCGAACGAATGGTGGAGCTGCAGGAGAGACGGAGAAGCCTTCAGGCTTTACTCAGCACCCGTCTGGCTGAACTCAGACGTGTGTGTCTCCAGGAGGCGGTGAGTGTCTCTCACACACACACACACACTCTCACACACTCACACACACACACACACACACACACACACACACACATATATGTATAAAGAGCCATGCTCACATAATTGTATGACACTTGCTTCCTGACAAACTGACATTTCTTTGGCATGTGGAACTAGCCAGGGCTCACACACACACACACACACACACATGCTCAAACACACAGCTCATTATCACACTCCGAAAACCGCGGAGTGATCGGACTCTGCTGCACTCTCCGCTGTAGCCTGCTGTCTGTGAGTAACACTAACACCATGTGGTGCTGGATAACTGGGCGTAAGTGCCGCATTCCTGCTGTGCTTCCTCTCAGAGTGCAAATGCTTCACATGTAACACTCCTGATCAGACTGCTGGCTCTGTTGTGCTGCCAAACACACGCACACACACACACACACACACATACAGAGGACTGTTTTCTTCTACGTTTGAAAGGAATACTCTCATGAAGGATCAAACGTTCGCAGTTTTCCACTCACTGGAAATACAGTTTTCACACGTTTGTTTGTTTGCTTCTTTATCTTTGCACCAGATCTGATGGGCGTGTCTCCACCCAAACCCTTCTCTGTAAATATTTGCCTCAATCCTCCATCCATTTCTGCAGTGATGTCACACTGATCTGGTTCAGGACACAGTGGGAGACTGAAATAAGAAAGGAAATAAATTTTGCACATTTTTCTGATCCTGAAGGAAATAATCTGATAATCTACCATCGAATGAAAAGTACGGTGGCCGAGTAGTGCAAAACATAATAATAAATCCAGAAACAAAATAAAAAATCCAGAAGCAAAATATTAAGTCCAGAATCAAAATAACAAAATAAAAAAACAAATCCAGAACCAAAATAAAAAAAAACAAACAAACAAAAAATCTGGAAACAAAAACAAATCTGGAAAGAAAATAATAAAATAATTCAGAAACAAAAAAACAAAATAATAATAATAAAATAATTTTTTTTAAAAATCTAGAAACAAAATAACAAAATAATAATAAAAAAACATCTAGAAACAAAATAACAAAAAAATAATAATAAAAGACAAATCTGGAAACACAATAACAAATCTGGAAACCAAAATAAATGCAGAAAAAAACAAAACAAATGCCAAAACAAAATAAAAAATAATAATAATAATAAATCCAGAAACACAATAACAAGATAAAAAAAAAGAAACAAATCCTGAAACACAATAACAAAAAAAAAAATCCGAAAACAAAATAAAAATAAATCCGGAAACAAAATAACCAAAAAAAAAAATCTGAAAACTTCTCTTCTCTTCTCTTCTCTTCTCTTCTCTTCTCTTCTCTTCTCTTCTCTTCTCTTCTCTTCTCTTCTCTTCTCTTCTTTTCTTACCTTTCTTCTCTTCTTTTTCCTCTTCTCTTTTCTTGTCTTTTTTTCTGATTATTTCCCCATGTACAGCCTCCCACTTTATTGTACAGCAGATTGTGTTTATTTCCTTATTTATCATATTTTACTTTTAAATTCCAATTTAACTTAGAATTCTTTAATATTTTTTGGAATCTTGACCGATTTCTTTAATACACAGACAGTCATTAGCAGCATTTCTCTACGTGTCGTACCGTGTATGATCGTCTCTGTGACAAATAAAAATTTCTGTTTCAGTTTGAAATGTTGTAGCTACTGTTTGTTTTTGTTTTTTTTTCCAGTCAGTTCCGTTTCTAGGCAGCCAGACCATGGGTCTGGACATCACCCTGGAGCTTTTAGTTGCCCAGTGGGCTAGCTTATTAAATTCTCCATGCTTGCTGAGACATGAAAAAAACTTCATTGTGTAGATAAACTCTTCACCATGACCGGGTCAGAATTGATTTTTTTTCTTAATGAAATGTGGGATGATTCCACCCCATGGATAAGATTTCTCAATG